>NW_027597370.1:0-84092 GCF_964194155.1 Cetorhinus maximus
CGGGTAGGTTAAAGTGATAGAGAGTGAGATCACGGCGAGGTTAAAGGGACAGAGAGTGAGATTACGGAGAGGTTAAAGGGACGGAGAGTGAGATCAAGGGGAGGTTAAATGGACAGAGAGTGAGATCACGGGGAGGTTAAATGGACAGAGAGTGAGATCACGGGGAGGTTAAAGGGAGAGAGAGTGAGATCACGGGGAGGTTAAATGGACAGAGTGTGAGATCAGGGAGGTTAAAGGGACAGAGCGTGAGATCACGGGATGTTAATAGGGACAGGGAGTGAGATCACGGGGAGTTTAAAGGGACAGAGAATGAGAACACAGGGAGGTTAAAGAGACAGAGAATGAGATCACGGGGAGGTTACAGGGACAGAGAGTGAGATCACGGGGAGGTTAAAGGGATAGAGAGTGAAATCACGGGGAGGTTAAAGGGACAGAGTGTGAGATCAGGGAGGTTAAAGGGATAGATAGTGAGATCACGGGCAGGTTAAAGCGACAGAGAGTGAGATCAGGGTGGATAAAGGGAGAGAGAGACAGATCACAGGGAGGTTAAAGGGACAGAGAGTGAGGTCAGGGAGGTTAAAGTGACAGAGAGTGAGATCACAGGGAGGTTAAAGGGACAGAGAGTGAGATCACGGGGTGGTTAATGGGACAGAGAGTGAGATCACGGGGAGGTTAAAGGGACAGAGAGTGAGATCACGGCGAGGTTAAAGGGACAGAGCGTGAGATCACGGGATGTTAATAGGGACAGAGAGTGAGATCACGGGGAGTTTAAAGGGACAGAGAATGAGAACACAGGGAGGTTAAAGAGACAGAGAATGAGATCACGGGGAGGTTAAAGGGACAGAGAGTGAGATCACGGTGAGGTTAAAGGGACAGAGAGAGAGATCACGGGGGTGTGAAAGGGACAGAGAGTTGGATGACGGGGAGGTTAAAGGGACGGAGAGTGAGATAACGGGGAGTTTAAAGGGACAGAGAGTGAGATCACGGGGTGCTGAAAGGGACAGAGAGTGAGATCACGGGGAGGTTAAAGGGACAGAGAGTGAGATCACGGAGAGGTTTAAGGGATAGAGAGTGCGATCATGTGAAAGTTAATGGGCCAGAGAGTGAGATCACAGAGAGGTTAAAGGGACAGAGAGTTAGATCATGGGGAGGGAAAAGGGACAGAGAATGAAAGCACGGGGAGGTTAAATGGACAGAGAGTGAGATCTCGGAGAGGTTAAATGGACAGAGAGTGAGATCACGGGGAGGTTAAAGGGACGGAGAGTGAGATTACGGGGAGGATAAAGGTACAGAGAGTTAGATCGCGGGGAGGTTAAATGGACTGAGAGTGAGATCGCGGGAATGATAAAGGGACAGACTGTGAGATCATTGGGAGGTTATCGGTACAGAGAGTGAGATCACGGGGAGCTTTAAGGGATAGAGAGTGCGATCACGGGAAAGTTAATGTGACAGAGAGTGAGGTCACGGGGTGGTTAAATGGACAGATAATGAGTTCACGGGGAGCTTAAAGGGACAGAGAATGAGAGCACGGGGATATTAAAGGGACAGAGAGTGCGATCATGGTCAGGTAAAAGGGACAGAGAGTGAGATCACGGGAAGGTTAATGGGACAGAGAGTGAGATAACGGGGAAGTTAAAGGGACAGAGAGTGAGCTCAAGGGGAGGTTAAAGGGACAGTGAGTGAGATCACGGGGAGGTTAATGGTACAGAGAGTGAGATCACGGGGAGGTGAAAGGGACAGAGAATGAGATCACGGGAAGATTAAAGGGACAGAGTGAGATCACGGGGAGGTAAAAGGGACAGAGAGTGTGATCACGGGGAGGTTAAAGGGACAGAGAGTTAGATGACTGGGAGGTTAAATGGACAGAGAGTGAGATCACGGGGAGTTTAAAGGGAAGAGAGTGAGATAACGGGGAGTTTAAAGATACAGAGAGTGAGATCACGGGGAGGTTAAAGGGACAGAGAGTGAGATCACGGGGAGGTTAAAGGGACAGAGAGTGAGATCACGGGGAGCTTCAAGGGATAGAGAGTGCGATCAGGGGAAGGTTAACAGGACAAAGAGTGATATCACGGGGAGGATAAAGGGAGAGAGAGTTAGAACATGGGGAGGGTAAAGGTACAGAGTGAGATCACGGGGAGGTTAATGGGACAGAGAGTGAGATCACGGGGAGGTTAAAGGGACAGATAGT
This sequence comes from Cetorhinus maximus, assembly GCF_964194155.1. NCBI lineage: Eukaryota > Metazoa > Chordata > Chondrichthyes > Lamniformes > Cetorhinidae > Cetorhinus > Cetorhinus maximus. The sequence goes on from NW_027597370.1 coordinate 2,189, forward strand.
GAGATCACAGGGAGGTTAAAGGGAGAGTGAGTGAGATCACGGGGAGTTTAAAGGGACAGAGAGTGAGATCACGGGGAGGTTAAATGGACAGAGAATGAGTTCACGGGGAAGTAAACGGGACAGAGAGTAAGATCACTGAGAGGTTAAAGGGACAGAGAGTGAGATCAGGGGGAGGTTAAATGTACAGAGGGTGAGATCACGGGAATGTTAATGGGACAGAGATTGAGATCAGGGACAGTTATAGAGAAAGATGGTCAGATCAGGGACAGTTAAATGGACTGATTTGGAGGTCAGGGGGACAGTTAAAGGGACAAAGAGTGAGACCACGGACAGCTAAAGGGACAGAGAGAGATCAGGGACTAATAACGAGACAGAGAGTGGGATCGGGGGACAGTTAAATGGGCAGAGAGTGAGATCAGGGAAGGTTAAAGGGAAAGAGAGTGACATCACGGGGAGGTTAAAGATACAGAGAGTGAGATCACGGGCAGGTTAAATTGACAGAGAGTGAGATCACGGGGAGGTATAAGGGACAGAGAGTGAGATTACGGGGAGGTTAAAGGGACAGAGAGTGAGATCACAGGGAGGTTAAAGGGAGAGAGAGTGAGATCACGGGGAGTTTAAAGGGACAGAGAGTGAGATCACGGGGAGGTTAAAGGGATAGAGAGTGAGATCACAGGAAGGTTAAATGGACAGAGAATGAGTTCACGGGGAGCTTAAAGATATAGAGAATGAGAGCACGGGGAAGTTAAAGGGACAGAGAGTGAGATCGCGGTCAGGATAAAGGAACAGAGAGTGAGATCACGGTCAGGTTAAAGGGACAGAGAGAGAGATCACCGGGAGGTTAAAGGGACAGAGAGTAAGTTCAGGGGAAGGTTAACAGGAGAGAGAGTGAGATCACGGGGTGTTTTAAGTGACAGAGAGTGAGATAAGAGGGAGGTTAAAGGGACAGAGAGTGAGATCACGGGGAGGTTAAAGGGACAGAGAGTGAGATCACGGGGAGGTTAAATGGACAGAGGGTGAGATCACGGGAATGTTAAAGGGACAGAGAGTGAGATCACGGTAAGGTTAAAGGGACAGAGAGTGAGTTCACGGGGAGGTTAAATGGACAGAGAATGAGTCCACGGGGAGCTTAAAGGGACAGAGAGTGAGATCACGGTGAGGTTAAAGGGACAGAGAGAGAGATCACGGGGGTGTGAAAGGTACAGAGAGTTGGATGACGGGGAGGTTAAAGGGACGGAGAGTGAGATAACGGGGAGTTTAAAGGGACAGAGAGTGAGATCACGGGGTGCTGAAAGGGACAGAGAGTGAGATCACGGGGAGGTTAAAGGGACAGAGAGTGAGATCACGGAGAGGTTTAAGGGATAGAGAGTGCGATCATGTGAAAGTTAATGGGCCAGAGAGTGAGATCACAGAGAGGTTAAAGGGACAGAGAGTTAGATCATGGGGAGGGAAAAGGGACAGAGAATGAAAGCACGGGGAGGTTAAATGGACAGAGAGTGAGATCTCGGAGAGGTTAAATGGACAGAGAGTGAGATCACGGGGAGGTTAAAGGGACAGAGAGTGAGATTACGGGGAGGATAAAGGTACAGAGAGTTAGATCGCGGGGAGGTTAAATGGACTGAGAGTGACATCGCTGGGAGGTTAAAGGATCAGAAAGTGAGATCACGGAGAGGTTAAATGGACAGAGGGTGAGATCACGGGAATGTTAAATGGACAGACTGTGAGATCATTTGGAGGTTATAGGTACAGAGAGTGAGATCACGTAGAGCTTTAATGGACAGAGAGTGCGATCACGGGAAAGTTAATGTGACAGAGAGTGAGGTCACGGGGAGGTTAAATGGACAGATAATGAGTTCACGGGGAGCTTAAAAGGACAGAGAATGAGAGCACGGGGATATTAAAGGGACAGAGAGTGCGATCACGGTCAGGTAAAAGGGACAGAGAGTGAGATCACGGGAAGGTTAATGGGACAGAGAGTGAGATAGCGGGGAAGTTAAAGGGACAGAGAGTGAGCTCAAGGGGAGGTTAAAGGGACAGTGAGTGAGATCACGGGGAGGTTAATGGTACAGAGAGTGAGATCACGGGGAGGTGAAAGGGACAGAGAATGAGATCACGGGAAGATTAAAGGGACAGAGTGAGATCACGGTGAGGTAAAAGGGACAGAGAGTGTGATCACGGGGAGGTTAAAGAGACAGAGAGTTAGATGACTGGGAGGTTAAATGGACAGAGAGTGAGATCACGGGGAGTATAAAGGGAAGAGAGTGAGATAACGGGGAGTTTAAAGAAACAGAGAGTGAGATCACGGGGAGGATAAAGGGACAGAGAGTGAGATCACGGGGAGCTTTAAGGGATAGAGAGTGCGATCACGGGATATTTAATGGGACAGTGAGTGAGATCACGGGGAGGCTAAAGGGACAGAGAGTGATATCACGGGTAGTTTAAAGGGACAGAGAGTGTGATAACGGGAAGGTTAACTGGACAGAGAGTGAGATCACGGGAAGTATAAACGAACAGAGTTTGAGATTACGGGGAGGTTAAATGGACAGAGGGTGAGATCCCGGGAATGTTAATGGGACAGAGAGTGAGATCACGGGTAGGATAAAGAGACAGAGAGTGATATCACGTGGAGGTTTAAGGGATAGAGACTGAGATCACGGAGAGGTTAAAGGGACATGGAGTGAGATCACTAGGAGGTAAAAGGGACAGATAGTGAGCTCACAGGGAGGTTAAAGGGACAGAGAGTGAGATTACGGGCAGATTAAAGGGACAGAGATTGAGATCATGCGCAGTTTAAAGGGACAGAGAGTGAGAATACGAGGAGGTTAAAGGGACAGAGAGTGAGATCACGATGAGGTTAAAGGGATAGAGAGTGAGATCACCGGGAGGTTAAAGGGACAGAGAGTGAGATCACGGGGAGGTTAAAGGGACAGAGAATGAGATCACGGGCAGGTTAAAGTGACAGAGATTGATATCACGGTGAGGTTTAAGGGACAGAGAATGAGATCACGGGCAGGTTAAATGGACAGAGAGTGAGATCACGGGGAGGTTAAAGGGACAGAGAGTGAGATCACCAGGATGTTGAAGGGACAGAGAGTGAGATCACGGGGAGGTTAAAGGGACAGTGAATGAGATCACGGGGACGTAAAAGGGACAGAGAGTGAGATCACGGGGAGGTTAAAGGGACAGAGAGTGAGATCACGGGGACGTAAAAGGGACAGAGAGTGAGATCACGGGGAGGTTAAAGGGTCTCAGAGTGAGATCACGGGGAGAATAAAGGTACAGAGAATGTGATCACGGGGAGGTTAAATGGACAGAGGGTGAGATCACGGGAATGTTAAAGGGACAGACTGTGAGATTATGGGGAGGTTATAGGTACAGAGAGTGAGATCACTGGGATGTTAAAGGGAGAGAGAGTGAGATCACGGGGAGGTTAAAGGGACACAGAGTGAGGTCACGGGTAGGTTAAATGGACAGAGAATGAGTTCACGGGGATCTTAAAGGGACAGAGAATGAGGGCACTGGGAAATTAAAGGGACAGAGAGTGAGATCACGGTCAGGTTAAAAGTACAGAGAGTGAGATCACGGGGAGCTTAATGGGACAGAGAGTGAGATGACTGGGAGGTTAAAGGGACAGAGAGTGAGATCAGGGTGAGGTTAACAGGAGAGAGAGTGAGATCACGGGGTGTTTTAAGTGACCAAGAGTGAGATCACGGGGAGGTTAAAGGGACAGAGAGTGAGATCACGGGGAGCTTAATGGGACAGAGAGTGAGATGACTGGGAGGTTAAAGGGACAGAGAGTGAGATCAGGGTGAGGTTAACAGGAGAGAGAGTGAGATCACGGGGTGTTTTAAGTGACCAAGAGTGAGATCACGGGGAGGTTAAAGGGACAGAGAGTGAGATCACGGGGAGGTTAATGGTACAGAGAGTGAGATCACGGGGAGTTGAAAGGGACAGAGAATGAGATCACGGGAAGATAAAAGGGACAGAGAGAGATCACGGGGAGGTTAAACGGACAGAGAGTGAGGACACAGGGAGGTTAAAGGGACAGAGAGTAAGATCACGGAGAGGTTAAAGGGACAGAGAGTGTGATCACGGGGAGGTTAAAGGGACAGAGAGTTGGATGATGGGTAGGTTAAATGGACAGAGAGTGAGATCACGGAGAGTTTCAAGGGACAGAGAGTGAGATAACGTGGAGTTTAAAGGGGCAGAGAGTGAGATCACGGGAGCTTAAAGGGACAGAGAGTGAGATCACGGGGAGGTTAAAGGGACAGAGAGTGAGATCACGGGGAGGTTAAAGGGACAGAGAGTGAGATTACGGGGAGGTTAAAGGGACAGAGAGTGAGATCACGGGGAGGTTAAAGGGACGGTGAGTGAGATTACGGGGAGGATAAAGGTACAGAGAGTTAGATCGCGGGGAGGTTAAATGGACTGAGAGTGACACCGCTGGGAGTTTAAAGGATCAGAAAGTGAGATCACGGAGAGGTTAAATGGACAGAGTGTGAGATCAAGGGAATGTTAAAGCGACAGACTGTGAGATCATTGGGAGGTTATAGGTACAGAGAGTGAGATCACGGGGAGCTTTAAGGGATAGAGAGTGCGATCATGGGAAAGTTAATGTGACAGAGAGTGAGGTCACGGGGAGGTTAAATGGACAGATAATGAGTTCACGGGGATCTTAAAGGGACAGAGAATGAGAGCACGGGGATATTAAAGGGACAGAGAGTGCGATCACGGTCAGGTAAAAGGGACAGTGAGTGAGATCACGGGAAGGTTAATGGGACAGAGAGTGAGATAACGGGGAAGTTAAAGGGACAGAGAGTGAGCTCAAGGGGAGGTTAAAGGGACAGTGAGTGAGATCACAGGGAGGTTAATGTTACAGAGAGTGAGATCACGGGGAGGTGAAAGGGACAGAGAATGAGATCACGGGAAGATTAAAGGGACTGAGTGAGATCACGGGGAGGTAAAAGGGACAGAGAGTGAGATCACGGGGAGGTTAAAGGGACAGAGAGTGAGATGACTGGGAGGTTAAATGGACAGAGAGTGAGATCACGGGGAGTTTAAAGGGAAGAGAGTGAGATAACGGGGAGTTTAAAGATACAGAGAGTGAGATCACGGGGAGGTTAAAGGGACAGAGAGTGAGATCACGGGGAGGTTAAAGGGACAGAGAGTGAGATGACTGGGAGGTTAAATGGACAGAGAGTGAGATCACGGGGAGTTTAAAGGGAAGAGAGTGAGATAACGGGGAGTTTAAAGATACAGAGAGTGAGATCACGGGGAGGTTAAAGGGACAGAGAGTGAGATCACGGGGAGGTTAAAGGGACAGAGAGTGAGATCACGGGGAGGTTAAAGGGACAGAGAGTGAGATCACGGGGAGGTTAAAGGGACAGAGAGTGCGATCACGGGAAGGTTAACAGGACAGAGAGTGATATCACGGGGAGGATAAAGGGACAGAGAGTGAGATCACGGGGTGGTTAAAGGGACAGAGAGTGCGATCACGGGAAGGTTAACAGGACAGAGAGTGATATCACGGGGAGGATAAAGGGACATAGAGTTAGATCATGGGGAGGGTAAAGGGACAGAGTGAGATCACGGGGAGGTTAAAGGGAGAGTGAGTGAGATCACGGGGAGTTTAAAGGGACAGAGAGTGAGATCACGGGGAGGTTAAATGGACAGAGAATGAGTTCACGGGGAGCTTAAAGATATAGAGAATGAGAGCACGGGGAAGTTAAAGGGACAGAGAGTGAGATCGCGGTCAGGATAAAGGAACAGAGAGTGAGATCACGGGGAGGTTAAAGGGATAGAGAGTGAGATCACTGGGAGGTTAAATGGACAGAGAATGAGTTCACGGGGAGCTTAAAGATATAGAGAATGAGAGCACGGGGAAGTTAAAGGGACAGAGAGTGAGATCACGGGGAGGTTAAAGGGAAAGAGAGTGAGATCAGGGGGAGGTTAACAGGACAGAGAGTGAGATCACGGGCTGTTTTAAGTGACAGAGACTGAGATCAGAGGGAGGTTATAGGGACAGAGAGGGAGATCACGGGGAGGTTAAAGGGACTGAGAATGAGATCACGGGCAGGATCAAGGGACAGAGTTGAGATCACGGGAAGATTAATGGGACATAGTGAGATCACGGGGAGGTTAATGGGACAGAGTGTGATATCACGGGGTGGTTAAAGGGGCAGAGAATGAGGTCACGGGCAGATTAAATTGACAGAGATTGAGATCATGCCGAGTTTAAAGGGACAGAGAGTGAGAATACGGGTAGGTTAAAGGGAAAGAGAGTGAGATGAGGGGGAGGTTCAAAGGATAGAGAGTGAGATCACGGGTAGGTTAATGGGACAAAGAGTGTGATCACGGGGAGGTTAAAGGGACAGAGAGTGAGATCACATGGAGGTTAAAGGGACAGAGAGTTAGATGACGGGGAGGTTAAATGGACAGAGAGTGAGATCACGGGGAGTTTAAAGGGACAGAGATTGAGGTAACGGGGAGGTTTAAGGGATAGAGTGTGAGATCTCGGTAAAGTTAATGTGACAGCTAGAGAGATTACGGGAAGTTTAAAGGGACAGAGTGTGAGATCATGGGGAGGGTAAAGGGACAGAGTGAGATCACGGGGAAGTTAATGGGACAGAGAGTGAGATCACGGGGAGATTAAAGGTACAGAGAGTGTGATCACTGGGAGGTTAATTGGACAGAGAGTGAGATCACGGGAAGTTTAAAGGGACAGAGTTTCAGATTACTGGGAGGTTATAGGGACAGAGAATGAGATCACCTAAGAGGTTAAAGGGAACGAGAGTGAGATCAAGGGGAGGTTAAAGGGTCAGCGAGTGAGATCACGGGGAGTTTAAAGGGACAGAGAGTGAGATCACAGGGAGGTTAAAGGGAGAGTGAGTGAGATCACGGGGAGTTTAAAGGGACAGAGAGTGAGATCACGGGTAGGTTAAAGGGACAGATAGTGAGATCACAGGGAGGTTAAAGGGAGAGTGAGTGAGATCACGGGGAGTTTAAAGGGACAGAGAGTGAGATCACGGGGAGGTTAAATGGACAGAAAATGAGTTCACGGGGAAGTAAACGGGACAGAGAGTAAGATCACTGAGAGGTTAAAGGGACTGAGAGTGAGGTCAGGGGAAGGTTAAAGGGACAGAGGGTGAGATCATGGGAATGATAATGGGACAGAGATTGAGATCAGGGACAGTTACAGAGACAGATGGTCAGATCACGGACAGTTAAATGGACTGATTCGGAGATCAGGGGGACAGTTAAAGGGACAAAGAGTGAGACCACGGACAGCTAAAGGGACAGAGAGAGATCAGGGACTATTAACGGGACAGAGAGTGGATTCGGGGGACAGTTAAATGGGCAGAGAGTGAGAACAGGGAAGGTTAAAGGGAAAGAGAGTGAGATCACGGGGAGGTCAAACGGACAGAGAGTGAGATCACAGGGAGGTTAAAGGGAGAGAGAGTGAGATCACGGGAGGTTTAAAGGGACAGAGAGTAAGATCGCTGGGTGGTTAAAGGGACAGAGAGTGAGATCAGGGGGAGGTTAACAGGACAGAGAGTGAGATCACGGGCTGTTTTAAGTGACAGAGACTTCGATCAGAGGGAGGCTAAAGGGACAGAGAGGGAGATCACGGGGAGGCTAAAGGGACTGAGAATGAGTTCACGGGGAATTTAAAGGGACAGAGAGTGAGATCACGGGGAGGTTAATGGGACTGAGAATGAGCTAACGAGGAGGTTAAAGGGACAGAGAGTTAGATGGCGGGGAGGTTAAATTGACAGAGAGTGAGATACGGGGAGATTAAAGGGACAGAGATGGAGATAACAGGGAAGTTAAAGGGAAAGAGAGTGAGATCACGGGGAGGTTAAAGGGACAGAGGTTGAGTTAACGGGGCGGTTAAAGGGACAGAGAGTGAGATCACGGGGATGTTAAAGGGAAAGAGAGTGAGATCACGGGGAGGATTAAGGGATAGAGAGTGCGATCACGGGAAAGTTAATGGGACAGATAGTGAGATCACGGGGAGGTTAAAGGGACAGTGAGTGAGATCACGGGGAGGTTAAAGGGACAGAGTATGAGATCACGGGGAGGTTAATGGGACAGAGAGTGATATCAAGGGGAGGTTAAATGGACAGAGAATGAGATTACGGGCAGGATCAAGGGACAGAGATTGAGATCACGGGAAGATTAATGGGACATAGTGAGATCACGGGGAGGTTAATGGGACAGAGAGTGATATCACGGGGTGGTTAAAGGGGCAGAGAATGAGGTCACGGGCAGATTAAAGGGATAGAGATTGAGATCATGCCGAGTTTAAAGGGACAGAGAGTGAGAATACGGGTAGGTTAAAGGGAAAGAGAGTGAGATGAGGGGGAGGTTCAAGGGATAGAGAGTGAGATCACAGGTAGGTTAATGGGACAAAGAGTGTGATCACGGGGAGGTTAAAGGGACAGAGACTGAGATTACGGGGAGATAATAGGGACAGAGAGTGAGATCACGGGGAGGTTAATGGGACAGAGAGTGAGATCACGGGGAGGTTGAAGGGACAGAGAGTGAGATCACGGGGTGGTTGAAGGGACAGAGAGTGATATATGGGGAGGTTAATGGGACGGAGAGTGAGATCATGGGGATGTTAAAGGGACAGAGAGTGAGATCATGGGGAGGTTAAAGAGACAGAGAGTGATATCATGGGGAGGTTTAAGGTATAGAGACTGAGATCACAGGGAGGTTAAACGGAGAGGGAGTGAGATTACGGAGAGCTTAAAGGGACAGAGAGAGTTAACGGGGAGGTTAAAGCGACAGAGTGAGATCATGGGGAGGTTAAAGGGACAGAGAATGAGATCACGGGCAGATTAAAGGGACAGAGATTGAGATCATGCGGAGTTCAAAGGGACAGAGAGTGAGATCACGGGGAGGTTAAAGGGAAAGAGATTGAGATCACGGGGAGGTTAAAGGGACAGAGAGTGAGGTGACGGGGATGTAAAAGGGACAGAGAGTGAGATCACGGGGAGGTTAAAGGGACTGAGAGTGAGATCACGGGTAGGATTATGGGACGGAGAGTGAGATCACGGGGAGGTTAAAGGGACAGAGAGTGAAATCACGGGGAGGCTATAGGGACATAGAGTGATATCACGGTGAGGTAAAAGGGACAGAGAGTGAGTTCACAGGGAGGTTAAAGGAACAGAGAGTTAGATGACGGGGAGGTTAAATGGACAGATAGTGAGATCACAGAGAGGTTAAAGGGAGCGAGAGTGAGATCAAGGGGAGGTTAAAGGGTCAGCGAGTGAGATCACGGGGAGGTTAAAGGTACAGAGAGTGAGATCACAGGGAGGTTAAAGGGACAGAGAGTGAAATCAGGGGGAGGTTAAGGGACAGAGGGTGAGATCACGGGGAATTTAAAGGGACAGAGATTGAGATCACGGGAAGGTTAAAGGGACAGAGAGTGAGATCACCGGGAGGTTAATGGTACAGAGAGTGAGATCGCGGGGAGGTTAAAGGGACAAAGTGACATAACTGGGACGTTAAAGGGACAGAGATTGAGATCACGGGGAGGTTAAAGGGACAGAGAGTTAGATGACGGTGAGGTTAAATGGACATTGAGTGAGATCACGCGGATGTTAAAGGGACAGAGATTGAGATCACGGGAAAATTAAAGGGACAGAGAGTGAGATCTGGGGAGGTTAATGGGACAGAGAGTGATATCACGGGGATGTAAAAGGGATAGGATGTGAGATGATGGGGAGGATAAAGGGACAGTGAGAGTTAACGGGGTGGTTAAAGCGACAGAGTGAGATCACGGGGAGGTTAAAGGGGCATAGAATGAGATAACGGGCAGATTAAAGGGACAGAGATTGAGATCATGCGGAGTTTAAAGGGACAGAGAGTGAGAATACGGGTAGGTTAAAGGGAAAGAGATTGAGATCACGGGGAGGTTAAAGGGACAGAGAGTGAGATGAGGGGCAGGTTCAAGGGATAGAGAGTGAGACCACGGTTAGGATAATGGGACAAAGAGTGTGATCACGGGGAGGTTAAAGGGACAGAGACTGAGATCACGGGGAGGTTATAGGGACAGAGAGTGAGATCACGGGGAGGTTAATGGGACAGAGAGTGAGATAATGGGGTGGTTGAAGGGACAGAGAGTGAGATCTGGGGAGGTTAATGGGACAGAGAGTGAGATCATGGGGTGGTTTAAGTTATAGAGACTGAGACCACGGGGAGTTTAAAGGGACAGAGAGAGTTAACGGGGAGGTTAAAGCGACAGAGTGAGATCACGGGGAGGTTAAAGGGACAGATAATGAGATCACGGGGAGGTTTAAGGGACAGAGAGTGAGATCACGGGAAGTTTAAAGGGACAGAGTGTGAGATCACGGGAAGGTTAAAGGTACAGAGAGTGTGATCACGGGGAGGTTAAAGGGACAGATAATGAGATCACGGGGAGGTTAAATGGACAAAGAGTGAGATCACAAGAAGTTTAAAGGGTCAGAGTTTCAGATTACGGGGAGGTTATAGGGACAGAGAATGAGATCACAGAGAGGTTAAAGGGAGCGAGAGTGAGATCAAGGGGAGGATAAAGTGTTAGCGAGTGAGATCACGAGGAGGTTAAAGTGACAGAGAGAGAGATCACAGGGAGGTTAAAGGGAGAGTGAGTGAGATCACGGGGAGTTTAAAGGGACAGAGAGTGAGATCACGGGGAGGTTAAATGGACAGAGAATGAGTTCACGGGGAAGTAAACGGGACAGAGAGTAAGATCACTGAGAGGTTAAAGGGACAGAGAGTGTGATCAGGGGGTGGTTAAAGGGACAGAGGGTGAGATCACGGGAATGTTAATGGGACAGAGATTGAGATCAGGGACAGTTATAGAGACAGATGGTCAGATCAGGGACAGTTAAATGGACTGATTCGGAGATCAGGGGGACAATTAAAGGGACAAAGAGTGAGACCACGGACAGCTAAAGGGACAGAGAGAGATCAGGGACTAATAACGGGACAGAGAGTGGGATCGGGGGACAGTTAAATGGGCAGAGAGTGAGATCAGGGAAGGTTAAAGGGAAAGAGAGTGATATCACGGGGAGGTTAAAGATACAGTGAGTGAGATCACGGGCAGGTTAAAGGGAGAGAGAGTGAGATCACGGGGAGGTTAAAGGGATAGAGAGTGAGATTACGGGGAGGTTAAAGGGACAGAGATTGAGATCACAGGGAGGTTAAAGGGAGAGAGAGTGAGATCACGGGGAGTTTAAAGGGACAGAGAGTGAGGTCACGGGGAGGTTAAAGGGATAGAGAGTGAGATCACGGGGAGGTTAAATGGACAGAGAATGAGTTCACGGGGAGCTTAAAGATATAGAGAATGAGAGCACGGGGAAGTTAAAGGGACAGAGAGTGAGATCGCGGTCAGGATAAAGGAACAGAGAGTGAGATCACGGGGAGGTTAAAGGGACAGAGAGTGAGATCACTGGGAGGTTAAAGGGACAGAGAGTGATATCACGGGGAGGTTAAAGGGATAGAGAGTGGGATCACGGCGAGATTAAATGGACAGAGAATGAGTTCACGCGGAGCTTAAAGAGATAGAGAATGAGAGCACGGGGAAGTTAAAGGGACAGAGAGTGAGATCGCGGTCAGGATAAAGGAACAGAGAGTGAGATCACGGGGAGGTTAAAGGGACAGAGAGTGAGATAACTGGGAGGTTAAAGGGATAAAGAGTGAGATCACGGAGAGGTTAAAGGGACAGTGAGTGAGATCACGGGGAGGTTAAAGGGACTGAGTGTGAGATCACGGGGAGGATAAAGGGACAGAGAGTTAGATCAGGGGAATTTTAAAGGGACAGAGACTGAGATCACGGGAAGGTTAACGGGACAGAGAGTGAGATCACGGGGAGGTTAAAGGGACAGAGAATGAGATGACTGGGAGGTTTAAGGGACAGAGAGTGAGGTCACGGGGAATTTAAAGGGACAGAGATTGAGATCACGGGGAGGTTAAAGGGACAGAGAGTGAGATCACCGGGAGGTTAATGGTACAGAGAGTGAGATCGCGGGGAGGTTAAAGGGACAAAGTGACATAACTGGGACGTTAAAGGGACAGAGATTGAGATCACGGGGAGGTTAAAGGGACAGAGAGTGAGGTGACGGGGATGTAAAAGGGACAGAGAGTGAGATCACGGGGAGGTTAAAGGGACAGAGAGTGAGATCACGGAGAGGTTAAAGGGACTGAGAGTGAGATCACGGGTAGGATTATGGGACGGAGAGTGAGATCACGGGGAGGTTAAAGGGACAGAGAGTGAAATCACGGGGAGGCTATAGGGACATAGAGTGATATCACGGTGAGGTAAAAGGGACAGAGAGTGAGTTCACAGGGAGGTTAAAGGAACAGAGAGTTAGATGACGGGGAGGTTAAATGGACAGATAGTGAGATCACAGAGAGGTTAAAGGGAGCGAGAGTGAGATCAAGGGGAGGTTAAAGGGTCAGCGAGTGAGATCACGGGGAGGTTAAAGGTACAGAGAGTGAGATCACAGGGAGGTTAAAGGGACAGAGAGTGAAATCAGGGGGAGGTTAAGGGACAGAGGGTGAGATCACGGGGAATTTAAAGGGACAGAGATTGAGATCACGGGAAGGTTAAAGGGACAGAGAGTGAGATCACCGGGAGGTTAATGGTACAGAGAGTGAGATCGCGGGGAGGTTAAAGGGACAAAGTGACATAACTGGGACGTTAAAGGGACAGAGATTGAGATCACGGGGAGGTTAAAGGGACAGAGAGTTAGATGACGGTGAGGTTAAATGGACATTGAGTGAGATCACGCGGATGTTAAAGGGACAGAGATTGAGATCACGGGAAAATTAAAGGGACAGAGAGTGAGGTGACGGGGATGTAAAAGGGACAGAGAGTGAGATCACGGGGAGGTTAAAGGGACAGAGAGTGAGATCACGGAGAGGTTAAAGGGACTGAGAGTGAGATCACGGGTAGGATTATGGGACGGAGAGTGAGATCACGGGGAGGTTAAAGGGACAGAGAGTGAAATCACGGGGAGGCTATAGGGACATAGAGTGATATCACGGTGAGGTAAAAGGGACAGAGAGTGAGTTCACAGGGAGGTTAAAGGAACAGAGAGTTAGATGACGGGGAGGTTAAATGGACAGATAGTGAGATCACAGAGAGGTTAAAGGGAGCGAGAGTGAGATCAAGGGGAGGTTAAAGGGTCAGCGAGTGAGATCACGGGGAGGTTAAAGGTACAGAGAGTGAGATCACAGGGAGGTTAAAGGGACAGAGAGTGAAATCAGGGGGAGGTTAAGGGACAGAGGGTGAGATCACGGGGAATTTAAAGGGACAGAGATTGAGATCACGGGAAGGTTAAAGGGACAGAGAGTGAGATCACCGGGAGGTTAATGGTACAGAGAGTGAGATCGCGGGGAGGTTAAAGGGACAAAGTGACATAACTGGGACGTTAAAGGGACAGAGATTGAGATCACGGGGAGGTTAAAGGGACAGAGAGTTAGATGACGGTGAGGTTAAATGGACATTGAGTGAGATCACGCGGATGTTAAAGGGACAGAGATTGAGATCACGGGAAAATTAAAGGGACAGAGAGTGAGATCTGGGGAGGTTAATGGGACAGAGAGTGATATCACGGGGATGTAAAAGGGATAGGGTGTGAGATGATGGGGAGGATAAAGGGACAGTGAGAGTTAACGGGGTGGTTAAAGCGACAGAGTGAGATCACGGGGAGGTTAAAGGGGCATAGAATGAGATAACGGGCAGATTAAAGGGACAGAGATTGAGATCATGCGGAGTTTAAAGGGACAGAGAGTGAGAATACGGGTAGGTTAAAGGGAAAGAGATTGAGATCACGGGGAGGTTAAAGGGACAGAGAGTGAGATGAGGGGCAGGTTCAAGGGATAGAGAGTGAGACCACGGTTAGGATAATGGGACAAAGAGTGTGATCACGGGGAGGTTAAAGGGACAGAGACTGAGATCACGGGGAGGTTATAGGGACAGAGAGTGAGATCACGGGGAGGTTAATGGGACAGAGAGTGAGATAATGGGGTGGTTGAAGGGACAGAGAGTGAGATCTGGGGAGGTTAATGGGACAGAGAGTGAGATGAGGGGCAGGTTCAAGGGATAGAGAGTGAGACCACGGTTAGGATAATGGGACAAAGAGTGTGATCACGGGGAGGTTAAAGGGACAGAGACTGAGATCACGGGGAGGTTATAGGGACAGAGAGTGAGATCACGGGGAGGTTAATGGGACAGAGAGTGAGATAATGGGGTGGTTGAAGGGACAGAGAGTGAGATCTGGGGAGGTTAATGGGACAGAGAGTGAGATCATGGGGTGGTTTAAGTTATAGAGACTGAGACCACGGGGAGTTTAAAGGGACAGAGAGAGTTAACGGGGAGGTTAAAGCGACAGAGTGAGATCACGGGGAGGTTAAAGGGACAGATAATGAGATCACGGGGAGGTTTAAGGGACAGAGAGTGAGATCACGGGAAGTTTAAAGGGACAGAGTGTGAGATCACGGGAAGGTTAAAGGTACAGAGAGTGTGATCACGGGGAGGTTAAAGGGACAGATAATGAGATCACGGGGAGGTTAAATGGACAAAGAGTGAGATCACAAGAAGTTTAAAGGGTCAGAGTTTCAGATTACGGGGAGGTTATAGGGACAGAGAATGAGATCACAGAGAGGTTAAAGGGAGCGAGAGTGAGATCAAGGGGAGGATAAAGTGTTAGCGAGTGAGATCACGAGGAGGTTAAAGTGACAGAGAGAGAGATCACAGGGAGGTTAAAGGGAGAGTGAGTGAGATCACGGGGAGTTTAAAGGGACAGAGAGTGAGATCACGGGGAGGTTAAATGGACAGAGAATGAGTTCACGGGGAAGTAAACGGGACAGAGAGTAAGATCACTGAGAGGTTAAATGGACAGAGAGTGTGATCAGGGGGTGGTTAAAGGGACAGAGGGTGAGATCACGGGAATGTTAATGGGACAGAGATTGAGATCAGGGACAGTTATAGAGACAGATGGTCAGATCAGGGACAGTTAAATGGACTGATTCGGAGATCAGGGGGACAATTAAAGGGACAAAGAGTGAGACCACGGACAGCTAAAGGGACAGAGAGAGATCAGGGACTAATAACGGGACAGAGAGTGGGATCGGGGGACAGTTAAATGGGCAGAGAGTGAGATCAGGGAAGGTTAAAGGGAAAGAGAGTGATATCACGGGGAGGTTAAAGATACAGTGAGTGAGATCACGGGCAGGTTAAAGGGAGAGAGAGTGAGATCACGGGGAGGTTAAAGGGATAGAGAGTGAGATTACGGGGAGGTTAAAGGGACAGAGATTGAGATCACAGGGAGGTTAAAGGGAGAGAGAGTGAGATCACGGGGAGTTTAAAGGGACAGAGAGTGAGGTCACGGGGAGGTTAAAGGGATAGAGAGTGAGATCACGGGGAGGTTAAATGGACAGAGAATGAGTTCACGGGGAGCTTAAAGATATAGAGAATGAGAGCACGGGGAAGTTAAAGGGACAGAGAGTGAGATCGCGGTCAGGATAAAGGAACAGAGAGTGAGATCACGGGGAGGTTAAAGGGACAGAGAGTGAGATCACTGGGAGGTTAAAGGGACAGAGAGTGATATCACGGGGAGGTTAAAGGGATAGAGAGTGGGATCACGGCGAGATTAAATGGACAGAGAATGAGTTCACGCGGAGCTTAAAGAGATAGAGAATGAGAGCACGGGGAAGTTAAAGGGACAGAGAGTGAGATCGCGGTCAGGATAAAGGAACAGAGAGTGAGATCACGGGGAGGTTAAAGGGACAGAGAGTGAGATAACTGGGAGGTTAAAGGGATAAAGAGTGAGATCACGGAGAGGTTAAAGGGACAGTGAGTGAGATCACGGGGAGGTTAAAGGGACTGAGTGTGAGATCACGGGGAGGATAAAGGGACAGAGAGTTAGATCAGGGGAATTTTAAAGGGACAGAGACTGAGATCACGGGAAGGTTAACGGGACAGAGAGTGAGATCACGGGGAGGTTAAAGGGACAGAGAATGAGATGACTGGGAGGTTTAAGGGACAGAGAGTGAGGTCACGGGGAATTTAAAGGGACAGAGATTGAGATCACGGGGAGGTTAAAGGGACAGAGAGTGAGATCACCGGGAGGTTAATGGTACAGAGAGTGAGATCGCGGGGAGGTTAAAGGGACAAAGTGACATAACTGGGACGTTAAAGGGACAGAGATTGAGATCACGGGGAGGTTAAAGGGACAGAGAGTGAGGTGACGGGGATGTAAAAGGGACAGAGAGTGAGATCACGGGGAGGTTAAAGGGACAGAGAGTGAGATCACGGAGAGGTTAAAGGGACTGAGAGTGAGATCACGGGTAGGATTATGGGACGGAGAGTGAGATCACGGGGAGGTTAAAGGGACAGAGAGTGAAATCACGGGGAGGCTATAGGGACATAGAGTGATATCACGGTGAGGTAAAAGGGACAGAGAGTGAGTTCACAGGGAGGTTAAAGGAACAGAGAGTTAGATGACGGGGAGGTTAAATGGACAGATAGTGAGATCACAGAGAGGTTAAAGGGAGCGAGAGTGAGATCAAGGGGAGGTTAAAGGGTCAGCGAGTGAGATCACGGGGAGGTTAAAGGTACAGAGAGTGAGATCACAGGGAGGTTAAAGGGACAGAGAGTGAAATCAGGGGGAGGTTAAGGGACAGAGGGTGAGATCACGGGGAATTTAAAGGGACAGAGATTGAGATCACGGGAAGGTTAAAGGGACAGAGAGTGAGATCACCGGGAGGTTAATGGTACAGAGAGTGAGATCGCGGGGAGGTTAAAGGGACAAAGTGACATAACTGGGACGTTAAAGGGACAGAGATTGAGATCACGGGGAGGTTAAAGGGACAGAGAGTTAGATGACGGTGAGGTTAAATGGACATTGAGTGAGATCACGCGGATGTTAAAGGGACAGAGATTGAGATCACGGGAAAATTAAAGGGACAGAGAGTGAGATCTGGGGAGGTTAATGGGACAGAGAGTGATATCACGGGGATGTAAAAGGGATAGGGTGTGAGATGATGGGGAGGATAAAGGGACAGTGAGAGTTAACGGGGTGGTTAAAGCGACAGAGTGAGATCACGGGGAGGTTAAAGGGGCATAGAATGAGATAACGGGCAGATTAAAGGGACAGAGATTGAGATCATGCGGAGTTTAAAGGGACAGAGAGTGAGAATACGGGTAGGTTAAAGGGAAAGAGATTGAGATCACGGGGAGGTTAAAGGGACAGAGAGTGAGATGAGGGGCAGGTTCAAGGGATAGAGAGTGAGACCACGGTTAGGATAATGGGACAAAGAGTGTGATCACGGGGAGGTTAAAGGGACAGAGACTGAGATCACGGGGAGGTTATAGGGACAGAGAGTGAGATCACGGGGAGGTTAATGGGACAGAGAGTGAGATAATGGGGTGGTTGAAGGGACAGAGAGTGAGATCTGGGGAGGTTAATGGGACAGAGAGTGAGATCATGGGGTGGTTTAAGTTATAGAGACTGAGACCACGGGGAGTTTAAAGGGACAGGGAGTGAAATTACGGAGAGGTTAAAGGGACAGAGAGAGTTAACGGGGAGGTTAAAGCGACAGAGTGAGATCACGGGGAGGTTAAAGGGACAGATAATGAGATCACGGGGAGGTTTAAGGGACAGAGAGTGAGATCACGGGAAGTTTAAAGGGACAGAGTGTGAGATCACGGGAAGGTTAAAGGTACAGAGAGTGTGATCACGGGGAGGTTAAAGGGACAGATAATGAGATCACGGGGAGGTTAAATGGACAGAGAGTGAGATCACAAGAAGTTTAAAGGGTCAGAGTTTCAGATTACAGGGAGGTTATAGGGACAGAGAATGAGATCACAGAGAGGTTAAAGGGAGCGAGAGTGAGATCAAGGGGAGGTTAAAGTGTTAGCGAGTGAGATCACGGGGAGGTTAAAGTGACAGAGAGAGAGATCACAGGGAGGTTAAAGGGAGAGTGAGTGAGATCACGGGGAGTTTAAAGGGACAGAGAGTGAGATCACGGGGAGGTTAAATGGACAGAGAATGAGTTCACGGGGAAGTAAACGGGACAGAGAGTAAGATCACTGAGAGGTTAAAGGGACAGAGAGTGTGATCAGGGGGTGGTTAAAGGGACAGAGGGTGAGATCACGGAAATGTTAATGGGACAGAGATTGAGATCAGGGACAGTTGTAGAGACAGATGGTCAGATCAGGGACAGTTAAATGGACTGATACGGAGATCAGGGGGACAGTTAAAGGGACAAAGAGTGAGACCACGGACAGCTAAAGGGACAGAGAGAGATCAGGGACTATTAACGGGACAGAGAATGGGATCGGGGGACAGTTAAATGGCCAGAGGGTGAGACCAGGGAAAGTGAAAGGGAAAGAGAGTGAGATCACGGGGAGGTTAAAGATACAGAGAGTGAGATCGCGGGGAGGTTAAATTGACAGAGAGTGAGATCACGGGGAGGTTAAAGGGACAGAGAGTGAGATCACAGGGAGGTTAAAGGGAGAGAGAGTGAGATCACGGGGAGTTTAAAGGGACAGAGTGTGAGATCACGGGGAGGTTAAAGGGATAGAGAGTGAGATCACGGGGAGGTTAAATGGACAGAGAATGAGTTCACAGAGAGCTTAAAGAGATAGAGAATGAGAGCACAGGGAAGTTAAAGGGACAGAGAGTGAGATCGCGGTCAGGATAAAGGAACAGAGAGTGGGATCACGGGGAGGTTTAAGGGACAGAGAGTGAGATCACGGGGAGGTTAATGGGACAGAGAGTGAGATCACGGGGAGGTTAATGGGACAGAGAGTGAGATCAATGGGAGGTTAAAGGGACAGAGAGTGAGATCAGGGGGAGGTTAACAGGACAGAGAGTGAGATCACGGGGAGGTTAATGGGACTGAGAATGAGATAACGAGGAGGTTAAAGGGACAGAGAGTTAGATGGCGGGGAGGTTAAATGGACAGAGAGTGAGATGCGGGGAGTTCAAAGGGACAGAGATGGAGATAACGGGTAGGGTAAAGGGAAAGAGAGTGAGATCACGGGGAGGTTAAAGGGACAGAGATTGAGATAACGGGGCGGTTAAAGAGACAGAGAGTGAGATCACGGGGATGTTAAAGGGACAGAGAATGAGATCACGGGGAGGATTAAGGGACAGAGAGTGCGATCACGGGAAAGTTAATGGGACAGATAGTGAAATCACGGGGAGGTTAAAGGGACGGTGAGTGAGATCACGGGGAGGTTAAAGGGACAGAGTATGAGATCACGGGGAGTTTAATGGGACAGAGAGTGAGAACAGCGGAAGTTTAAAGGGACAGAGAGTGATATCACGGGGAGGTTAAAGGGACAGAGAATGAGACCACGGGCAGGTTCAAGGGACAGAGATTGAGATCACGGGAAGATTAATGGGACATAGTGAGATCACGGGGAGGTTAATGGGACAGAGAGTGATATCACGGGGTGGTTAAAGGGACATTGAGTGCGATCACGGGGAGGTTAAAGGGCCAGAGAGTGAGATCACGGGGAGGTGAATGGGACAGAGAGTGAGTTCAGGGGAGCTTAAAGGGACAGAGAATGAGATCACGGGGAAGTAAAAGTGACAGAGAGTGAGATCATGGTCAGGTTGAAGGGACAGAGAGTGAGATCATGGGGAGGTTAAAGGGACAGAGAGTGAGATCACGGGGAGGTTAAAGAGACAGAGTGTGAGATCACGGGGAGGTTAAAGGGATAGAGAGTGATATCAGGGGAAGTTTAAAGGGACAGAGAGTGAGATCACGGGAAGGTTAAAGGAACAGAGAGTGAGATCACCGGGAGGTTAATGGGACAGAGAGTGAGATTGCGGGGAGGTTAAAGGGACAGAGAATGAGATCACCGGGAGGTTAATGGGACAGAGAGTGAGATTGCGGGGAGGTTTAAGGGACAGAGTGAGATCACGGATGGTTAAAGGGACAGAGAGGGAGATCACGGGGAGGTTAAAGGGATAAAGAGTGAGATCACGGGGATGTTAAAGGGACAGAGAGTGAGATCACGGGGAGGTTAAAGGGACTGAGTGTGAGATCACGGGGAGAATAAAGGGACAGAGAGTTAGATCAGGGGAAGTTTAAAGGGACAGAGACTGAGATCACGGGAAGGTTAACGGGACAGAGAGTGAGATCACGGGAAGGTTAACGGGACAGAGAGTGAGATCAAGGGGAGGTTAAAGGGTCAGCGAGTGAGATCACGGGGAGGTTAAATGGACAGAGAGTGAGATCACAGGGAGGTTAAAGGGACAGAGAGTGAAATCAGGGGGAGGTTAAGGGACAGAGGGTGAAATCACGGGAATGTTAATGGGACAGAGATTGAGATCAGTGACAGTTATAGAGACAGATGGTCAGATCAGGGACAGTTAAATGGACTGATTCGGAGATCAGGGGGACAATTAAAGGGACAAAGAGTGAGACCACGGACAGCTAAAGGGACAGAGAGAGATCAGGGACTAATAACGGGACAGAGAGTGGGATCGGGGGACAGTTAAATGGGCAGAGAGTGAGATCAGGGAAGGTTAAAGGGAAAGAGAGTGATATCACGGGGAGGTTAAAGATACAGAGAGTGAGATCACGGGCAGGTTAAAGGGAGAGAGAGTGAGATCACGGGGAGGGTAAAGGGATAGAGAGTGAGATTGCGGGGAGGTTAAAGGGACAGAGATTGAGATCACAGGGAGGTTAAAGGGAGAGAGAGTGAGATCACGGGGAGTTTAAAGGGACAGAGAGTGAGGTCACGGGGAGGTTAAAGGGATAGAGAGTGAGATCACGGGGAGGTTAAAGGGACAGAGAGTGAGATCGCGGTCAGGATAAAGGAACAGAGAGTGAGATCACGGGGAGGTTAAAGGGACAGAGAGTGAGATCACTGGGAGGTTAAAGGGACAGAGAGTGATATCACGGGGAGGTTAAAGGGATAGAGAGTGCGATCACGCGAAAGTTAATGGGAAAAATAGTGAGATCACGGGGAGGTTAAAGGGACAGTGGGTGAGATCACGGGGAGGTTAAAGGGACTGAGTGTGAGATCACGGGGAGGATAAAGGGACAGAGAGTTAGATCAGGGGAATTTTAAAGGGACAGAGACTGAGATCACGGGAAGGTTAACGGGACAGAGAGTGAGATCACGGGGAGGTTAAAGGGACAGAGAATGAGATGACTGGGAGGTTTAAGGGACAGAGAGTGAGGTCACGGGGAATTTAAAGGGACAGAGATTGAGATCACGGGGAGGTTAAAGGGACAGAGAGTGAGATCGCGGGGAGGTTAAAGGGACAAAGTGACATAACTGGGACGTTAAAGGGACAGAGATTGAGATCACGGGGAGGTTAAAGGGACAGAGAGTTAGATGACGGTGAGGTTAAATGGACATTGAGTGAGATCACGCGGATGTTAAAGGGACAGAGATTGAGATCACGGGAAAATTAAAGGGACAGAGAGTGAGATCTGGGGAGGTTAATGGGACAGAGAGTGATATCACGGGGATGTAAAAGGGACAGGGTGTGAGATGATGGGGAGGATAAAGGGACAGTGAGAGTTAACGGGGTGGTTAAAGCGACAGAGTGAGATCACGGGGAGGTTAAAGGGGCATAGAATGAGATAACGGGCAGATTAAAGGGACAGAGATTGAGATCATGCGGAGTTTAAAGGGACAGAGAGTGAGATCACGGGGTGGTTAAACGGACAGAGAGTGAGATCACCGGGAGGTTAATGGGACAGAGAGTGAGATCACGGGGAGGGTAAAGAGACAGAGAGTGAGATCACCAGGAGTTTAATGGGACAGAGAGTGAGATCACGGGAAGGTTAAAGGGACAGAGAGTTAGATCACTGGGAGGTTAATTGGACAGGGAGTGTGATCACGGGGAGTTTAAAGGGACAGAGAGTGATATCACGGGAAAGTGAAAGGGACAGAGAGTTAGATCACTGGGAGGTTATACGGACAGGGAGTAGGATCACGGGGAGGTTAAAGGGACTGAGAGTGAGAACACGGGGAGTTTAAAGGGAGAGAGAATGAGATCACGGGGAGTTAAATGGTACAGAGAGCTAGATCAGGGAGGTTATAGGGACAGAGAATGAGGTCAACGGGAGGTTAAAGGGACAGTGACTGAGATCACGCGGAGGTTAAAGGGACAGAGTGCTAAGTCAGGGAGATTAAAGGGACAGAGAGGGAGATCACGCGAAAGTTAAATGGACAGAGAGTGGGATCATGGGGAGGTTAAAGGGACAGAGAGAGAGAGCTCACGCTGAGGTTAATGGGACAGAGAGTGAGATCACGGGGAGGTGAAAGGGACAGTGAATGAGATCACAGGGAGGTTAAATGGACAGAAAGTGAGATCACGGGCAGGTTAAATCGACAGAGATTGAGATCACGGGAAGATTAAATGGACAGAGTGACATAACTGGGACGTTAAAGGGACAGAGATTGAGATCACGGGGAGGTTAAAGGGACAGAGAGTTAGATGACGGTGAGGTTAAGTGGACATAGAGTGAGATCACGGGGATGTTAAAGGGACAGAGATTGAGATCACGGGGAGGTTAAAGGGACAGAGAGTGAGATCTGGGGATGTTAATGGGACAGAGAGTGAAATCACGGGGAGGTTAAAGACACAGAGAGTGATATCACGGGGAGGTTTAAGGTATAGAGACTGAGATCACGGGGAGGTAAAAGGGACAGTGTGTGAGATTACAGGGAGGATAAATGGACAGAGAGAGTTAACGAGGAGGTTTAAGCGACAGAGTGAGATCATGGGGAGGATAAAGGGGCAGAGAATGAGATCACGGGCAGATTAAAGGGACAGAGATTGAGATCATGTGGAGTTTAAAGGGACAGAGAGTAGGAATACGGGTAGGTTAAAGGGAAAGAGATTGAGATCACGGGGAGGTTAAAGGGACAGAGAGTGAGATCACGGGGAGGTTAAAGGGACAGAGATTGAGATCACGGGGAGGTTATAGGGACAGAGAGTGATATCACGGTGAGATTAAAGGGACTGAGAGTGAGATCACGGGGAGTTTAAAGGGACAGAGAGTGAGAACACGGGGAGTTAATTGGGACAGACAGCTAGATCAGGGAGGTTATAGGGACAGTGAATGAGATCACCGGGAGGTTATAGGGACAGAGACTGAGATCACGGGGAGTTTAAAGGGACAGAGTGCTAAATCAGGGAGATTAAAGGGAGAGAGAGTGAGATCACGGGGAAGTTAAATGAACAGAGAGTGAGATCATGGGGAGGTTATAGGGACAGAGAGTGAGATCACGCTGAGGTTAATGGGACAGAGAGTGAGATCACGGGGAGGTGAAAGGGACAGTGAATGAGATCACAGGGTGGTTAATTGGACAGAAAGTGAGATCACGGGCAGGTTAAATGGACAGAGATTGAGATCACGGGAAGATTAAATGGCAGAGTGACATAACTGGGATGTTAAAGGGACAGAGATTGAGATCACGGGGAGGTTAAAGGGACAGAGTGAGATCACAGGTGCGTTAAAGGGACAGAGATTGAGATCACGGGGAGGTTAAAGGGAAAGAGAGTTAGATGACGGTGAGGTTAAATGGACATAGAGTGAGATCACGGGGAGGTTAAAGGGACAGAGATTGAGATCACGGGGAGGTTAAAGGGACAGAGAGTGAGATCATGGGGAGGTTAAAGGGACAGAGAGTGATATCACGGGGTGGTTTAAGCTATAGAGACTGAGATCACGGGGAGGTTAAATGGAAAGGGTGTGAGATTACGGGGAGGATAAAGGGATAGAGAGAGTTAACGGGGAGGTTAAAGCGACAGAGTTAGTTCACGGGAAGGTTAAAGGGACAGAGTGTTAGATCACGGGGAGGTTAAAGGGACAGAGAGTGATATCACGGGAAGGTTAAAGGGACAGAGTGTTAGATCACGGGTAGGTTAAAGGGACAGTGAGTAGGATCACGGGGAGGTTATAGGGACAGAGAATGAGATCACCGGGAGGTTAAAGGGACAGAGACTGAGATCACGGGGAGGTTAAAGGGACAGTGTGCTAAATCTGGGAGATTAAAGGGACAGAGAGGGAGATCACGGGGAAGTTAAATGGACAGAGAGTGAGATCATGGGGAGGTTAACGGGACAGAGAGTGAGATCACGGGGAGGTGAAAGGGACAGAGATTGAGATCACGGAGAGATTAAAGGGACAGAGTGAGATCACTGGTACGTTAAAGGGACAGAGATTGAGATCACGGGGAGGTTAAAGGTATAGAGAGTAAGATGACGGTGAGGTTAAATGCACATAGAGTGAGATAACGGGGAGGTTAAAGGGACAGAGATTGAGATCACGGGGAAATTAAAGGGACAGAGAGTGAGATCACGGGGAGGTTAAAGAGACAGAGAGTGAGATTACGGGGAGGATAAAGGGACAGAGAGAGTTAACGGTGAGGTTAAAGCGACAGAGTGAGATCACGGGGAGATTAAAGGGGCAGAGAATGAGATCACGGGCAGATTAAAGGGACAGAGATTGAGATCATGCGGAGTTTAAAGGGAAATGGAGTCAGAATACGGGTAGGTTAAAGGGAAAGAGATTGAGATCACGGGGAGGTTAATGAGACTGAGAGTGAGATCACGGGTAGGTTAATGGGACAAAGAGTGTGATCACGAGGAGGTTAAAGTGACAGAGATTGAGATCACGGGGAGGTTATAGGGACAGAGAGTGAGATCACGGGGAGGTTGAAGGGACAGTGAGTGAGATCTGGGGAGGTTAATGGGACAGAGAGTGAGATCATGGGGATGTTAAAGGGACAGAGAGTGAGATCACAAGCAGGTTAAAGAGACAGAGAGTGATATCATGGGGAGGTTTAAGATATAGAGACTGAGATCATGGGGAGGTTAAAGGGACAGGGAGTGAGATTACGGGGAGGTTAAAGGGACAGAGAGAGTTAACAGGGAGGTTAAAGCGACCGATTGAGATCACGGGGAGATTAAAGGGACAGAGAATGAGATCACGGGCAGATTAAAGGAACAGAGATTGAGATCATGCGGAGTTTAAAGGGACAGAGAGTGAGATCATGGGGAGGTTAAAGGGAAAGAGAATGAGATCACGGCGAGGTTAAAGGGACAGAGAGTGAGATGACGGGGAGGTAAAAAGGACAGAGAGTGAGATCACGGGGAGGTTAAAGGGACAGAGACTGAGATCACGGGGAGGTTAAAGGGACTGAGAGTGAGATCACGGGTAGGTTAATGGGACAAAGTGTGTGATCATGGGGAGGTTAAAGGGACAGAGAGTGAGATCACGGGGAGGTTAAAGGGACAGAGACTGAGATCACGGGGAGGTTAAAGGGACTGAGAGTGAGATCACGGGTAGGTTAATGGGACAAAGAGTGTGATCACGGGGAGGTTAAAGGGACAGAGAGTGAGATCACGGAGAGGTTAAAGTGACAGAGACTGAGATCACGGGGAGGTTAAAGCGACAGTGTGCTAAATCAGGGAGATTAAAGGGACTGAGAGTGAAATCACGGGGAAATTAAATGGACAGAGAGTGAGATCATGGGGAGGTTATAGGGACAGAGAGTGAGATCACGCTGAGGTTAATGGGACAGAGAGTGAGATCACAGAGAGGTGAAAGAGACAGTGATTGAGTTCACAGGGAGGTTAAATGGACAGAAAGTGAGATCACGGGCAGGTTAAATGTACAGAGATTGAGATCACGGGAAGATTAAATGGCAGAGTGACATAACTGGGACGTTAAAGGGACAGAGATTGAGATCACGGGGAGGTTAAAGGGACAGAGTGAGATCAGTGGTACGTTAAAGGGACAGAGATTGAGATCACGGGGAGGTTATTGGGACAGAGAGTTAGATGACGGTGAGGTTAAATGGACATAGAGTAATATCACGGGGAGGTTAAAGGGACAGAGATTGATATCTGGGGAGGTTAATGGGACAGAGAGTGAGATCATGGGGAGGTTAAAGGGACAGACAGTGAGATCACAGGGAAGTTAAAGAGACAGAGAGTGATATCACGGGGAGGTTTAAGCTATGAGACTGAGATCACGGTGAGTTTAAATGGAAAGGGTGTGTTATTATGGGGAGGATAAAGGGACAGAGAGAGATAACGGGGAGGTTAAAGCGACAGAGTGAGATCACGGGGAGGTTAAAGGGACAGAGAATGAGATCATGCGGCGTTTAAAGGGACAGAGAGTGAGAATACGGGGAGATTAAAGGGACAGAGAGTGTGATCACGGGGAGGTTAAAGGGGCAGAGAGTGATATCACGGGAAGGTTAAAGGGACAGAGTGTTAGATCACGGGGAGGTTAAAGGAACAGAGAGTAGGATCACGGGGAGGTTAAAGGGACTGAGAGTGAGATCACGGGGAGTTTAAAGGGACAGAGAGTGAGATCACGGGGAGTTAAATGGGACAGAGATCTAGATCAGGGAGGTTATAGGGACAGAGAATGAGATCACCGGGAGGTTAAAGGGACATAGACTGAGATCACGATGAGGTTAAAGGGACAGAGTGCTAAATCAGGGAGATTAAAGGGACAGAGAGGGATATCACGGGAAAGTTAAATGGACAGAGAGTGAGATCATGGGGAGGTTAAAGGGACAGAGAGTGAGATCACACTGAGGTTAATGGGACAGAGAGTGAGATCACGGGGAGGTGAAAGGGACAGTGAATGAAATCACAGGGAGGTTAAATGGACAGAAAGTGAGATCACGGGCAGGTTAAATGGACAGAGATTGAGATCACGGGAAGATTAAATGGACAGAGTGACATAACTAGGACGTTAAAGGGACAGAGATTGAGATCACGTGGAGGTTAAAGGGACAGAGTGAGATCACTGGTACGTTAAAGGGAGAGAGATTGAGATCACGGGGAAATTAAAGGGACAGAGAGTGAGATCACGATGAGGTTAAAGGGACAGAGAGTGAGATCTGGGGAGGTTAATGGGACAGAGAGTGAGATCATGGGGAGGTTAAAGGGACAGAGAGTGAGATCACGGGGAGGTTAAAGAGACAGAGAGTGATATCACGGGGAGGTTTAAGGTATAGAGACTTAGATCACGGGGAGGTAAAAGGGACAGGGTGTTAGATTACGGGGAGGATAAAGGGACAGAGAGAGTTAACGGGGAGGTTAAAGCGACAGAGTGAGATCACGGGGAGGTTAAAGGGGCAGAGAATGAGATCACGGGCAGATTAAAGGGACAGAGATTGAGATCATGCGGAGTTTAAAGGGACAGAGAGTCAGAATACGGGTAGGTTAAAGGGAAAGAGATTGAGATCACGGGGAGGTTAATGGGACAGAGAGTGAGATGACGGGGAGGTAAAATGGACAGAGAGTGAGATCACGGGTAGGTTAATGGGAAAAAGAGTGTGATCACGGGGAATATAAAGGGACAGAGATTGAGATCATGCGGAGTTTAAAGGGACAGAGAGTGAGAATACGGGTAGGTTAAAGGGAAAGAGATTGAGATCACGGGGAGGTTAAAGGGACAGAGTGTGAGATTCACGGGGAGGTTATAGGGACAGAGAGTGACAACACGGGGAGTTTAATGGGAAAGACAGAGATCACGGGGAGGTTAAAGGGACAGAGAGTGAGATCACGGGGTTTTTAAAGGGACAGAGAGAGATTACTGGGAGTTTAAAGCGACAGAGTGAGATCACAGGGAGGTTAAAGGGACAGATAGTGAGATCACTATGAGTTTAAAGAGACGGAGAGTGAGATCACGGGGAGGTTAAAGGGACAGAGAGTGAGATGACGGGGAGGATAAAGGTATAGAGATTGTGATCACGGGGAGGTTAAAAGGACAGAGGGTGAGATCATGGGAATGTTAAAGGGACAGACTGTGAGATCACGGGAAGGTTAAAGGGACAGAGGGTGAGATCACGGGAATGTTAATGGGACAGAGATTGAGATCAGGGACAGTTATAGGGACAGAGAGTCAGATCAGGGACAGTTAAATGGACTGAGAGGGAGATGAGGGGGACAGTTAAAGGGACAAAGTGTGATATCAGGGACAGCTAAAGGGACAGAGTGAGATCAGGGATATTAACGGGACAGAGAGTGGGATCTGGGGACAGTTAAAGGGACAAAGAGTGAGATCAGGGAAGGTAAAAGGGACAGAGTGAGATCATGGGTAGGTTAAAGGGAAAGAGAGTGAGTTCACGGGGAGGTTAAAGGGACAGAGAGTGAGATCACAGGGAGGTTAAAGGGAGAGAGAGTGAGATCACGGGGAGGTTAAATGGACAGAGAATGAGTTCACGGGGAGCTTAAAGCGACAGAGAATGAGAGCACGGGGAAGTTAAAGGGGCAGAGAGTGTGATCACGGGATGGTTAAAGTGACAGTGAGAGAGATCACTGGGAGGTTAAAGGGACAGAGAGTGAGATCAGGGGGAGGTTAATGGGATAGAGAGCTAGATCAGGGAGGTTAAAGGGACAGAGAATGAGATCACGGGGAGGTTAAAGGGACAGAGACTGAGATCACGGGGAGGTTAAAGGGACTGAGAGTGAGATCACGGGGAGTTTAAAGGGAAAGAGAGTGAGATCACGGGGAGGTTAAAGGGACAGAGAGTGAGATCACGGTGAGGTTAATGGGACAAAGAGTGAGATCACGGGGAGGTGAAAGGGACAGTGAATGAGATAACAGGGAGGTTAAATGGACAGAAAGTGAGATCACGGGCAGATTAAATGGACAGAGAATGAGATCACGGGAAGATTAAATGGACAGAGTGAGATAACTGGGACGTTAAAGGGACAGAGATTGAGATCACGGGGAGGTTAAAGGGACAGAGTGAGATCACTGGTAAGTTAAAGGGACAGAGATTGAGTACACGGGGAATTTAAAGCGTCAGAGAGTGAGATCACGGGGAGGTAAAAGGGACAGAGAGTTAGATGACGGTGAGGTTAACTGGACATAGAGTGAGATCACGGGGAGGTTAAAGGGACAGAGATTGAGATCACGGGGAGATTAAAGGGACAGAGAGTGAGATCACGGGGAGGTTAAAGGGACAGAGAGTGAGATCACGGGGAGGTTAATGGGACAGATAGTGATATCACGGGGAGGTTTAAGGGATAGAGAGTGAGAGTACGGGAATGTTAATGGGACAGAGATTGAAATCAGGGACAGTTATAGGGACAGAGAGTCAGATCAGGGACAGTTAAAGGGACTGAGAGGGAGATCAGGGGTCAGTTAAAGGGACATAGTGTGATATCAGGGACAGCTAAAGGGACAGAGATTGAGATCACGGGGAGGTTAAAGGGACAGAGAGTGAGATCACTGGTAAGTTAAAGGGACAGAGATTGAGATCACGGGGAGTTTAAAGGGTCAGAGAGTGAGATCACGGGGAGGTAAAAGGGACAGAGAGTTAGATGACGGTGAGGTTAACTGGACATAGAGTGAGATCACGGGGAGATTAAAGGGACAGAGTGTGAGGTCAAGGGAAGGTTAAAGGGACAGAGAGTTAAATCACAGGGAGGGTAAAGGGACAGAGAGTGAGATCACGAGGAGGTTAAAGGGACAGAGACTGAGATCACAGGGAGGTTAAAGGGACAGAGTGCTAAATCAGGGAGGTTAAAGGACAGAGAGTGTGATCACTGGGAAGTTAAAGGGACAGAGATTTTGATCACGGAGAGGTTAACGCGACAGAGAGAGATTACGGGGAGGTTAAAGCGACAGAGAGTGATATCACGGGGTGGTTAAAGAGACAGAGAGTAAGATCAGGGGAAGATTAAAGCGACAGAGAGTGAGATCACGGGAAGGTTAACGGGACAGAGAGTGAGATAACGGGGAGGTTAAATGGTCAGAGAGTGTCATCACGGGGAGGTTAATAGGAATGAGAGTGAGGTCACGGGGAGGTTAAAGGGACAGAGAATGAGTTCACGAGCAGGTTCAAAGGACAGAGATTGAGATCACAGGAAGATTAAAGGGACAGAGTGAGATCACGGGGATCTTAATTGGACAGAGAGTGAGATCACGGGGAGGTTAAAGGGACATTGAGTGCGATCACGGGGAGGTTAAAGGTACAGAGAGTGAGAGCCTGGGGAAGTTAAAGGGACAGAGAGTGAGATCACGGGGAGTTTAATGGGACAGAGAGTGTGATCACGGGGAGGTTAAAGGGACAGAGAGTGTGATCACGGGAAGGTAAAAGGGACAGAGAGTGATATCACGGGGTGGTTAAAGGGACATAGAGTTAGATGACGGGGAGGATAAATGGACAGAGAGTGAGATCACGGGGAGGATAATGGGACAGAGAATGAGATCACGGGGAGGTTAAAGGGACAGAGAGTGAGATCACGGAGAGTTTAAAGGGACAGAGAGTGTGATCACGGGAAGTTTAATGGGACAGAGAGTGAGATCACGGGGAGGTTAAAGGGACAGAGAGCTAAATCAGGGAGGTTAAAGTGGCAGAGAGTGAGGTCAGGGAGGTTAAAGGGACTAGAGAGAAATCACGGGAAGGTTAAAGGAACATAGGGAGATTACGGGGAGGTTAAAGTGACAGAGAGAGATCACGGGGCGGTTAAAGGGAGACAGAGAATGAGATCATGGGCAGGTTATAGGGACAGAGATTGAGATCACGGGAAGATTAAAGGGAGAGAGTGAGATCACTAGGACGTTAAAGGGACAGAGAGAGAGATCACGGGGAGGTTAAAGACACAGAGACTGAGATCACGGGGAGGTTAAAGGGACAGAGAGTGAGATCACGGGGAGGTTAAATGGAAAGAGAGTGAGATCACGGGGAGGTTAAAGGTACAGAGATTGAGATCACGGGGAGGTTAAAGGGACAGAGAGTGATTTCACGGGGAGGTTAAAGGGACAGTGAGTGAGATCAAGCGGAGGTTAAAGGGATAGAGAGTGAGATCAGGGGGAGGTTTATAGGACAGAGAGTGAGAATACAGGAAGGTTAAAGGGACAGAGAGTGAGATCACGGGGAGGTTAAAACGACAGAGAATGAGATCACGGGCAGATTAATGGGACAGAGATTGAGATCATGGGGAGTTTAAAGGGACAGAGAGTGAAATACGGGGAGGTTAAAGGGACAGTGAGTGAGATCACAGGGAGGTTATAGGGACGGAGAGTGAGATCATGGGGAGCTTAAAGGGACAGAGAGTGAGATCACGGGGAGGTTAAAGAGACAGAGAGTGATATCACGGGGAGGTTTAAGGTATAGAGACTTAGATCACGGGGAGGTAAAAGGAACAGAGTGTTAGATTACGGGGAGGATAAAGGGACAGAGAGAGTTAACGGGGAGGTTAAAGCGACAGAGTGAGATCACGGGGAGGTTAAAGGGGCAGAGAATGAGATCACGGGCAGATTAAAGGGACAGAGATTGAGATCATGCGGAGTTTAAAGGGACAGAGAGTCAGAATACGGGTAGGTTAAAGGGAAAGAGATTGAGATCACGGGGAGGTTAATGGGACAGAGAGTGAGATGACGGGGAGGTAAAATGGACAGAGAGTGAGATCACGGAGAGATTAAAGGGACTGAGAGTGAAATCACGGGTAGGTTAATGGGAAAAAGAGTGTGATCACGGGGAGGATAAAGGGACAGAGATTGAGATCACGGGGAGGTTATAGGGACAGAGGGTGAGATCACGGGGAGGTTAAAGGGACAAAGAGTGAGATCACGGGGAGGTTGAAGGGACAGAGAGTGAGATCTGGGGAGGTTAATGGGACAGAGAGTGAGATCATGGGGATGTTAAATGGACAGAGAGTGAGATCACGGGGAGGTTAAAGAGACAGTGAGTGATATCACGGTGAAGTTTAAGCTATAGAGACTGAGAACACGGGGAGGTTAAAGGGACAGGGAGTGAGATTACGGGGAGGTTAAAGGCACAGAGACAGTTAAAGGGGAGGATAAAGCGACAGAGAATGAGAACACGGGCAGAGTAAAGGGACACAGATTGAGATAATGCGGAGTTTAAAGGGACAGAGAGTGAGATCACGGGGAGCTAAAAGGGAAAGAGATTGAGATCACGGGGAGGTTAAAGGGACAGAGAGTGAAATGACGGGGAGGTAAAAGGGACAGAGAGTGAGTTCACGGGGAGGTTAAAGGGACAGAGAGTGAGATCACGGAGAGGTTAAAGGGACTGCGAGTGTGATCACGGGTAGATTAATGGGACAAAGAGTGAGATCACGGGGAGGTTAAAGGGACAGAGAGTGAGATCACGGGGAGGTAATAGGGACAGAGAGTGAAATCACGGTGAGGTTAAAGGGACTGAGAGTGAGATCACGGGGAGTTTAAAGGGACAGAGAGTGAGATCACGAGGAGTTAATTGGGACAGAGAGTGAGATCACGGGGAGGTGAAAGGGACAGTGAATGAGATCACAGGGAGGTTAAATGGACAGAAAGTGAGATCACGGGCAGGTTAAATGGACAGAGATTGAGATCACGGGAAGATTAAATGGACAGAGTGACATAACTGGGACGTTAAAGGGACAGAGATTGAGATCACGGGGAGGTTAAAGGGACAGAGTGAGATCACTGGTACGTTAAAGGGACAGAGATTGAGATCACGGGGAGGTTAAAGGGACAGAGAGTTTGATGACGGTGAGGTTAAATGGACATAGAGTGAGATCACGTGGAGGTTAAAGGGACAGAGATTGTGATCACGGGGAAATTAAAGGGACAGAAAGTGAGATCACGTTGAGGTTAAAGGGACAGAGAGTGAGATCTGGGGAGGTTAATGGGACAGAGAGTGAGATCAAGGGGAGGTTAAAGGTACAGAGAGTGAGATCACGGGGAGGTTAAACAGACAGAGACTGATATCACGGGGAGGTTTAAGGTATAGAGAATTAGATCACGGGGAGGTAAAAAGGACAGGGTGTGAGGTTACAGGGAGGATAAAGGGACAGAGAGAGTTAACGGGGAGGTTAAAGCGACAGAGTGAGATCACGGGGAAGTTAAAGGGACAGAGAATGAGATCACGGGCAGATTAAAGGGACAGAGATTGAGATCATGCGGAGTTTAAAGGGACAGAGAGTGAGAATACGGGGAGATTAAAGGGACAGAGAGTGTTATCACGGGGAGGTTAAAGGGACTGAGAGTGAGATCATGCGGAGTTTAAAGGGAAAGAGATTGAGATCACGGGGAGGTTAAAGGGACAGAGAGTGAGATGACGGGGAGGTAAAAGGGATAGAGAGTGAGATCACGGGGAGGTTAAAGGGACTGAGAGTGAGATCACGAGTAGATTAATGGGACAAAGAATGTGATCACGGGGAGGTTAAAGGGACAGAGAGTGATATCACGTGGAGGTTAAAGGGACTGAGAGTGAGATCACGGGGAGGTTTAAGGGACAGAGATTGAGATCACGGGGAAATTAAAGGGACAGAGAGTGAGATCACGATGAGGTTATAGGGACAGAGAGTGAGATCTGGGGAGGTTAATGGGACAGAGAGTGAGATCATGGGGAGATTAAAGGGACAGAGAGTGAGATCACGGGGAGGTTAAAGAGACAGAGAGTGATATCACGGGGAGGTTTAAGGTATAGAGACTTAGATCACGGGGAGGTAAAAGGGACAGGGTGTTAGATTACGGGGAGGATAAAGGGACAGAGAGAGTTAACGGGGAGGTTAAAGCGACAGAGTGAGATCACGGGGAGGTTAAAGGGATAGAGAATGAGATCACGGGCAGATTAAAGGGACAGAGAGTGAGATCACGGGGAGGTTAAAGGGACGGAGAGTGAGATCACGGGGATGTTAAAGGGACAGAGAGTGAGATCACTGGAAGGTTAAAGGGACAGAGGGTGAGATCACGGGAATGTTAATGGGACAGGGATTGAGATCAGGGACAGTTATAGGGACAGTGAGTCAGATCAGGGACAGTTAAAGGGACTGAGAGGTAGATCAGGGGGACAGTTAAAGGGACAAAGTGTGATATCAGGGAAGTTAAAGGGACAGAGTGAGATCAGGGATATTAACGTGACAGAGAGTGGGATCGGGGGACAGTTAAAGGGACAGAGAGTGAGATCAGGGAAGGTTAAAGGGACAGAGTGAGATCACGGGAAGGTTAAAGGGAAAGAGAGTGTGATCAAGGGGAGGTTAAAGGTACAGAGAGTGAGATCAAGGGGAGGTTAAAAGGTCAGAGAGTGAGATCACGGGGTGGTTAAAGGGACAAAGAGTGAGATAACATGGAGGTTAAAGGGAGAGAGAGTGAGATCACGGTGAGTTTAAAGGGACAGAGAGTGAGATCACGGGGAGGTTAAAGGGACAGAGAGTGAGATCACGGGGAGGATAAAGGGACAGAGAATGAGATGACTGGGAGGTTTAAGGGACAGAGAGTGAGGACACGGGGAAGTTAAAGGGACAGAGAGTTAGATCACGGGGAGGTTAAAGGGACAGAGAGTGAGATCACCGGGAGGTTAATGGGACAGAGAGTGAGATCGCGGGGAGGTTAAAGGGACAGAGAATGAGATCACGGGGAGGTTTATAGGACAGAGTGAAATCACGGGGAGGTTCAAGGGACAGAGAGTGAGATCAAAGGAAGGTTAAAGGGACAGAGAGTAAGATCACGTGGAGGTTAAAGCGACAGCGAGTTGGATCACGGGGAGGTTAATGGGACTGAGAGTGATATCACGGGGAGTTTAAAGGGACAGAGAGTGAGATCACGGGGAGTTAAATGGGACAGAGAGCTATATCAGGGAGGTTATAGGGACAGAGAATGAGATCACAGGGAGGTTAAATGGACAGAAAGTGAGATCAGGGGCTGGTTAAATGGACAGAGATTGAGATCACGGGAAGATTAAATGGACAGAGTGACATAACTGGCACGTTAAAGGGACAGAGATTGAGATCACGGGGATATTTAAGGGTCAGAGAGTGAGATCCCGGGGAGGTTAAAGGGACAGAGAGTTAGATGACGGTGAGGTTAAATGGACATAGAGTGAGATCCCGGGGAGGTTAAAGGGACATGGTGTGAGATTACGGGGAGGTTAAAGGTACAGAGAGAGTAAACGGGGAGGTTAAAGCGACAGAGTGAGATCACGGGGAGGTTAAAGGGACAGTGAATGAGATCACGGGCATATTAAAGGGACAGAGATTGAGATCATGCGGAGTTTAAAGGGACAGAGAGTGAGAATACGGGTAGGTTAAAGGGAAAGAGATTGAGATCACGGGGAGGTTAAAGGGACAGAGAGTGAGATGACGGGGAGATTAAAGGGACTGAGAGTGAGATTACGATGAGGTTATAGGGACAGAGAGTGAGATCTGGGGAGGTTAATGGGACAGAGAGTGAGATCATGGGGAGATTAAAGGGACAGAGAGTGAGATCACGGGGAGGTTAAAGAGACAGAGAGTGATATCACGGGGAGGTTTAAGGTATAGAGACTTAGATCACGGGGAGGTAAAAGGGACAGGGTGTTAGATTACGGGGAGGATAAAGGGACAGAGAGAGTTAACGGGGAGGTTAAAGCGACAGAGTGAGATCACGGGGAGGTTAAAGGGATAGAGAATGAGATCACGGGCAGATTAAAGGGACAGAGAGTGAGATCACGGGGAGGTTAAAGGGACGGAGAGTGAGATCACGGGGATGTTAAAGGGACAGAGAGTGAGATGACGGGGAGGATAAATGTACAGAGAGTGAGATCACAGGGAGGTTAAAGGGACAGAGAGTGAGATCACTGGAAGGTTAAAGGGACAGAGGGTGAGATCACGGGAATGTTAATGGGACAGGGATTGAGATCAGGGACAGTTATAGGGACAGTGAGTCAGATCAGGGACAGTTAAAGGGACTGAGAGGTAGATCAGGGGGACAGTTAAAGGGACAAAGTGTGATATCAGGGAAGTTAAAGGGACAGAGTGAGATCAGGGATATTAACGTGACAGAGAGTGGGATCGGGGGACAGTTAAAGGGACAGAGAGTGAGATCAGGGAAGGTTAAAGGGACAGAGTGAGATCACGGGAAGGTTAAAGGGAAAGAGAGTGTGATCAAGGGGAGGTTAAAGGTACAGAGAGTGAGATCAAGGGGAGGTTAAAAGGTCAGAGAGTGAGATCACGGGGTGGTTAAAGGGACAAAGAGTGAGATAACATGGAGGTTAAAGGGAGAGAGAGTGAGATCACGGTGAGTTTAAAGGGACAGAGAGTGAGATCACGGGGAGGTTAAAGGGACAGAGAGTGAGATCACGGGGAGGATAAAGGGACAGAGAATGAGATGACTGGGAGGTTTAAGGGACAGAGAGTGAGGACACGGGGAAGTTAAAGGGACAGAGAGTTAGATCACGGGGAGGTTAAAGGGACAGAGAGTGAGATCACCGGGAGGTTAATGGGACAGAGAGTGAGATCGCGGGGAGGTTAAAGGGACAGAGAATGAGATCACGGGGAGGTTTATAGGACAGAGTGAAATCACGGGGAGGTTCAAGGGACAGAGAGTGAGATCAAAGGAAGGTTAAAGGGACAGAGAGTAAGATCACGTGGAGGTTAAAGCGACAGCGAGTTGGATCACGGGGAGGTTAATGGGACTGAGAGTGATATCACGGGGAGTTTAAAGGGACAGAGAGTGAGATCACGGGGAGTTAAATGGGACAGA
Organism: Cetorhinus maximus; assembly: GCF_964194155.1. NCBI lineage: Eukaryota > Metazoa > Chordata > Chondrichthyes > Lamniformes > Cetorhinidae > Cetorhinus > Cetorhinus maximus. Next base: position 38,672 of record NW_027597370.1, read on the forward strand.
GAGCTATATCAGGGAGGTTATAGGGACAGAGAATGAGATCACAGGGAGGTTAAATGGACAGAAAGTGAGATCAGGGGCTGGTTAAATGGACAGAGATTGAGATCACGGGAAGATTAAATGGACAGAGTGACATAACTGGCACGTTAAAGGGACAGAGATTGAGATCACGGGGATATTTAAGGGTCAGAGAGTGAGATCCCGGGGAGGTTAAAGGGACAGAGAGTTAGATGACGGTGAGGTTAAATGGACATAGAGTGAGATCCCGGGGAGGTTAAAGGGACATGGTGTGAGATTACGGGGAGGTTAAAGGTACAGAGAGAGTAAACGGGGAGGTTAAAGCGACAGAGTGAGATCACGGGGAGGTTAAAGGGACAGTGAATGAGATCACGGGCATATTAAAGGGACAGAGATTGAGATCATGCGGAGTTTAAAGGGACAGAGAGTGAGAATACGGGTAGGTTAAAGGGAAAGAGATTGAGATCACGGGGAGGTTAAAGGGACAGAGAGTGAGATGACGGGGAGATTAAAGGGACTGAGAGTGAGATCACGGAGAGGTTAAAGGGACAGAGAGTGAGATCACCGGGTTGTTAAAGGGACAGAGAGAGATTACTGGGAAGTTAAAGCGACAGAGTGAGATCACAGGGAGGTTAAAGGGACAGATAGTCAGATCACTAGGAATTTAAAGGGACAGAGTGAGATCACGGGAAGGTTAAAGGGAAAGAGAGTGATATCACGGGAAGGTTAAAGGTACAGAGAGTGAGATCACGGGGAGGTTAAATAGAGAGAGAGTGAGATCACGGTGAGTTTAAAGGGACAGAGAGTGAGATCACGGGGAGGTTAAAGGGACAGAGAGTGAGATCACGGGAAGGTTAATGGGACAGAGAGTTGAATCACGGGGAGGTTAAAGGGACAGAGAGTGAGATGACTGGGAGTGTTAAGGGACAGAGAGTGAGGTCACGGGGAAGTTAAAGGGACAGAGAGTGAGTTCACGGGGAGGTTAAAGGGACAGTGAGTGAGATCACCGGGAGGTTAATGGGACAGAGAGTGAGATCGCGGGGAGGTTAAAGGGACAGAGAATGAGATCACGGGGTGGTTTAAGGGACAGAGTGAGATCACGGGGATTTTCAAGGGACAGAGAGTGAGATCACGGGAAGGATAAAGATACAGAGAGTGAGATCGCGGGGAGGTTAAAGGGACAGAGAATGAGATCACGGGGTGGTTTAAGGGACAGAGTGAGATCACGGGGAGTTTCAAGGGACAGAGAGTGAGATCACGGGAAGGATAAAGATACAGAGAGTAAGATCACGGGGAGGTTAAAGGGACTGAGAGTGAGATCACGGGGAGTTTAAAGGGACAGAGAGTGATATCACGGGGAGGTTAATTGGACAGAGAGTGAGATCATGGACAGTTATAGGGACAGAGAGTCAGATCAGGGACAGTTAAAGGGACTGAGAGGGAGATCAGTGGGACAGTTAAAGGGACAAAGTGTGAAATCAGGGACAGCTAAAGGGACAGAGTGAGATCAGGGATATTAACGGGACAGAGAGTGGGATCTGGGGACAGTTAAAGGGACAGAGAGTGAGATGACGGGAAGGATAAAGGGAAAGAGAGTGAGATCATGGGGAGGTTAATGGGACAGAGAGTGAGATCACAGGGAGCTTAAAGGGAGAGAGAGTGAGATCACGGTGAGTTTAAAGTGACAGAGAGTGAGATCACGGGGAGGTTAAAGGGACAGAGAGTGAGATCATGGGGAGGTTAATTGGACAGAGAGTGTGATAATGGGGAGGTAAAAGGAACAGAGAGTGAGATCATGGGGTGGTAAAAGAGACAGAGAGTGAAATCACGGGCAGGTTCAAGGGACATGGAGTGCGATCACGGGGAGGTTAAAGGGACAGAGACTGAGATCACGGGAAGGTTAACGGGACAGAGAGTGAGATCACGGGGAGGTTAAAGGGGCAGAGAATGAGATGACTGGGAGGTTTAAGGGACAGAGATTGAGGTCACAGGGAAGTTAAAGGGACAGAGAGTGTGATCACGGGGAGGTTAAAGGGACAGAGAGTGAGATCATCGGTAGGTTAATGGGACTGAGAGTGAGATCGTGGGAAGGTTAAAGGGGCAGAGAATGAGATCACGGGGAGGTTTAAGGGACAGAGAGTGAGATCACGGGGAGGTTAAAGGGCCAGAGAGTGAGAACATGGATGGTTAAAGGGACAGAGAGTGAGATCACGGGGAGTTTAAAGAGACAGAGAGTGTGATCACGGGGAGGTTAAAGGGACAGAGAGTGATATCACGGGAAGGTTAAAGGGACAGAGAGTAAGATCAGGGAGGTTATAGGGACAGAGAATGAGATCACCGGGAGGTTAAAGGGACAGACACTGAGATCACGGGGAGGTTAAAGGGACAGAGTGCTAAATCAGGGAGATTAAAGGGACAGAGAGTGAGATCACGGGGAAGTTAAATGGACAGAGAGTGAGATCATGGGGAGGTTAAAGGGACAGAGAGTGAGATCACGCTGAGGTTAATGGGACAGAGAGTGAGATCACCGGGAGGTGAAAGGGACAGTGAATGAGATCACAGGAAGGTTAAATTGACAGAAAGTGAGATCACGGGCAGGCTAAATGGACAGAGATTGAGATCACGGGAAGATTAAATGGACAGAATGACATAACTGGGACGTTAAAGGGACAGAGATTGAGATCACGGGGAGATTAAAGGGACAGAGAGTGAAATCACGGGGAGGTTAAAGGGACAGAGAGTGAGATCTGGGGAGGTTTATGGGACAGAGAGTGAGATCATGGGGAGGTTTAAGGTATAGAGACTGAGATCATGGGGAGGTTAAAGGGACAGGGTGTGAGATTACGGGGAGGTTAAAGGGACAGAGAGAGTTAACAGGGAGGTTAAAGTGACAGAGTGAGATCACGGGGAAATTAAGGGACAGAGAATGAGATCACGGGCAGATTAAAGGCACAGAGATTGACATCATGCGGAGTTTAAAGAGACAGAGAGTGAGAATACGGGTAGGTTAAAGGGAAAGAGATTGAGATCACGGGGAGGTTATAGGGACAGAGAGTGATATCACGGTGAGGTTAACGGGACAGAGAGTGACAACACGGGCAGTTTAAAGGGAAAGACAGAGATCAAGGGGAGGTTAAAGGGACAGAGAGTAAGATCAGGGGGTTGTTAAAGGGACAGAGAGAGATTACTGGGAGATTAAAGCGACAGAGTGAGATCACAGGGAGGTTAAAGGGACAGAGTGCGAGATCACGTGGAAGTTAAAGGGACAGAGAGTGAGATTACGGGGAGGTTAAAGGGACTGAGAGTGTGATCATGGGGAGGTTAAATGGACAGAGGATGAGATCATGGAATGTTAAAGGGACAGAGGGTGAGATCACGGGAATGTTAATGGGACAGAGATTGTGATCAGGGACAGTTATAGGGACAGAGAGTCAGATCAGGGACAGTTAAAGGGACTGAGAGGGAGATCAGGGGGACAGTTAAATGGACAAAGTGTGATATCAGGGACAGCTAAAGGGACAGAGTGAGATCAGGGATATTAACGGGACAGAGAGTGGGATCGGGGTCAGTGAAAGGGACAGAGAGTGAGATCAGGGAAGGTAAAAGGGACAGAGTGAGATCACGGGTAGGTTAAAGGGTAAGAGAGTGAGATAACGGGGAGGTTAAAGGTACAGAGAATGAGATCACGGGGAGGTTAAATGGACAGAGAGTGAGATCAAAGGGAGGTTAAAGGGAGAGAGAGTGAGATCACGTTGATTTTAAAGAGACAGAGAGGGAGATCACAGGGAGGTTAAAGGGGCAGAGAGTGAGATCACGGGGAGGTTAAATGGACAGAGAATGAGTTCACGTGGAGCTTAAAGCGACAGAGAATGAGAGCACGGGGAAGTTAAAGGGACAGAGAGTGTGATCACGGTCAGGTTAAAGGGACAGAGAGTGAGATCACGGGAAGGTTAAAGTGACAGTGAGAGAGATCACTGGGACGTTAAAGGGACAGAGAGTGAGATCAGGGGGAGGTTAACAGGACAGAGAGTGAGATCACGGGGTTTTTTAAGGGACAGAGAGTGATATCACGGGGAGGTTAATGGGACAGAGAGCTAGATCAGGGAGGTTAAAAGGACAGAGAATGAGATCACGGGGAGGTTAAAGGGACAGAGACTGAGATAACGGGGAGGTTAAAGGGACAGAGAGTGAGATCACGGGGAGTTTAAAGGGACAGAGAGTGAGATCACGGTGAGGTTAATGGGACAGAGAGTGAGATCACGGGGAGGTTAAAGGGACAGAGACTGAGATCACAGGGAGGTTAAAGGGACAGAGAATGAGATCACGGGGAGGTTAATGGGACAAAGAGTGAGATCACGGGGAGGTGAAAGGGACAGTGAATGAGATAAAAGGGAGGTTAAATGGACAGAAAGTGAGATCACAGGCAGGTTAAATGGACAGAGAATGAGATCACTGGAAGATTAAATGGACAGAGTGAGATAACTGGGACGTTAAAGGGACAGATAGTGAGATCACGGGGAGGTTAAAGGGACAGAGATTGGGATCACGGGGAGATTAAAAGGACAGAGAGTGAGATCTGGGGAGGTTAATGGGACAGAGAGTGAGATCATGGGGAGTTTAAAGGGACAGAGAGTGAGATCACGGGGAGGTTAAAGAGACAGAGAGTGATATCACGGGGAGGTTTAAGGTATAGAGAGTGAGATTACGGGGAGGTTAAAGGGACAGAGAGAGTTAACGGGGTGGTTAAAGCGACAGAGTGAGATCACGGGGAGGTTAATGGGACAGAGAATGAGATCACGGGCAGATTAAAGGGACAGAGATTGAGATCATGCGGAGTTTAAAGGGACAGAGAGTGAGAATACGGGTAGGTTAAAGGGAAAGAGATTGAGATCACGGGGAGGTTAAAGGGACAGAGTGTGAGATTCACGGGGAGGTTATAGGGACAGAGAGTGACAACACGGGGAGTTTAAAGGGAAAGACAGAGATCACGGGGAGGTTAAAGGGACAGAGAGTGAGATCACGGGGTTGTTAAAGGGACAGAGAGAGATTACTGGGAGTTTAAAGCGACAGAGTGAGATCACAGGGAGGTTAAAGGGACAGATAGTGAGATCACTATGAGTTTAAAGAGACGGAGAGTGAGATCACGGGGAGGTTAAAGGGACAGAGAGTGAGATGACGGGGAGGATAAAGGTATAGAGATTGTGATCACGGGGAGGTTAAAAGGACAGAGGGTGAGATCATGGGAATGTTAAAGGGACAGACTGTGAGATCACGGGAAGGTTAAAGGGACAGAGGGTGAGATCACGGGAATGTTAATGGGACAGAGATTGAGATCAGGGACAGTTATAGGGACAGAGAGTCAGATCAGGGACAGTTAAATGGACTGAGAGGGAGATGAGGGGGACAGTTAAAGGGACAAAGTGTGATATCAGGGACAGCTAAAGGGACAGAGTGAGATCAGGGATATTAACGGGACAGAGAGTGGGATCAGGGGACAGTTAAAGGGACAGAGAGTGAGATCAGGGAAGGTAAAAGGGACAGAGTGAGATCATGGGTAGGTTAAAGGGAAAGAGAGTGAGATCACGGGGAGGTTAAAGGGACAGAGAGTGAGATCACAGGGAGGTTAAAGGGAGAGAGAGTGAGATCACGGGGAGGTTAAATGGACAGAGAATGAGTTCACGGGGAGCTTAAAGCGACAGAGAATGAGAGCACGGGGAAGTTAAAGGGGCAGAGAGTGTGATCACGGGATGGTTAAAGTGACAGTGAGAGAGATCACTGGGAGGTTAAAGGGACAGAGAGTGAGATCAGGGGGAGGTTAAAGGGACAGAGACTGAGATCACGGGGAGGTTAAAGGGACTGAGAGTGAGATCACGGGGAGTTTAAAGGGACAGAGAGTGAGATCACGGGGAGGTTAATGGGACAGAGAGTGAGATCACGGGGAGTTTAAAGGGACAGAGTGCTAAATCAGGGAGATTAAAGGGACAGAGAGTGAGATCACAGGGAAGTTAAGTGGACAGAGTGTGAGATCACGGGGAGGTTAAAGGGACAGAGAGTGAGATCACGGTGAGGTTAATGGGACAAAGAGTGAGATCACGGGGAGGTGAAAGGGACAGTGAATGAGATAACAGGGAGGTTAAATGGACAGAAAGTGAGATCACGAGCAGATTAAATGGACAGAGAATGAGATCACAGGAAGATTAAATGGACAGAGTGAGATAACTGGGACGTTAAAGGGACAGAGATTGAGATCACGGGGAGGTTAAAGGGACAGAGTGAGATCACTGGTAAGTTAAAGGGACAGAGATTGAGTACACGGGGAATTTAAAGCGTCAGAGAGTGAGATCACGGGGAGGTAAAAGGGACAGAGAGTTAGATGACGGTGAGGTTAACTGGACATAGAGTGAGATCACGGGGAGGTTAAAGGGACAGAGATTGAGATCACGGGGAGATTAAAGGGACAGAGAGTGAGATCACGGGGAGGTTAAAGGGACAGAGAGTGAGATCACGGGGAGGTTAATGGGACAGAGAGTGATATCACGGGGAGGTTTAAGGGATAGAGAGTGAGAGTACGGGAATGTAAATGGGACAGAGATTGAAATCAGGGACAGTTATAGGGACAGAGAGTCAGATCAGGGACAGTTAAAGGGACTGAGAGGGAGATCAGGGGTCAGTTAAAGGGACATAGTGTGATATCAGGGACAGCTAAAGGGACAGAGATTGAGATCACGGGGAGGTTAAAGGGACAGAGAGTGAGATCACTGGTAAGTTAAAGGGACAGAGATTGAGATCACGGGGAGTTTAAAGGGTCAGAGAGTGAGATCACGGGGAGGTAAAAGGGACAGAGAGTTAGATGACGGTGAGGTTAACTGGACATAGAGTGAGATCACGGGGAGGTTAAAGGGACAGAGTGTGAGGTCAAGGGAAGGTTAAAGGGACAGAGAGTTAAATCACAGGGAGGGTAAAGGGACAGAGAGTGAGATCACGAGGAGGTTAAAGGGACAGAGACTGAGATCACAGGGAGGTTAAAGGGACAGAGTGCTAAATCAGGGAGGTTAAAGGACAGAGAGTGTGATCACTGGCAAGTTAAAGGGACAGAGATTTTGATCACGGAGAGGTTAACGCGACAGAGAGAGATTACGGGGAGGTTAAAGCGACAGAGAGTGATATCACGGGGTGGTTAAAGCGACAGAGAGTAAGATCAGGGGAAGATTAAAGCGACAGAGAGTGAGATCACGGGGAGGTTAAATGGTCAGAGAGTGTCATCACGGGGAGGTTAATAGGAATGAGAGTGAGGTCACGGGGAGGTTAAAGGGACAGAGAATGAGTTCACGAGCAGGTTCAAAGGACAGAGATTGAGATCACAGGAAGATTAAAGGGACAGAGTGAGATCACGGGGATCTTAATTGGACAGAGAGTGAGATCACGGGGAGGTTAAAGGGACATTGAGTGCGATCACGGGGAGGTTAAAGGTACAGAGAGTGAGAGCCTGGGGAAGTTAAAGGGACAGAGAGTGAGATCACGGGGAGTTTAATGGGACAGAGAGTGTGATCACGGGGAGGTTAAAGGGACAGAGAGTGTGATCACGGGAAGGTAAAAGGGACAGAGAGTGATATCACGGGGTGGTTAAAGGGACATAGAGTTAGATGACGGGGAGGATAAATGGACAGAGAGTGAGATCATGGGGAGGATAATGGGACAGAGAATGAGATCACGGGGAGGTTAAAGGGACAGAGAGTGAGATCACGGAGAGTTTAAAGGGACAGAGAGTGTGATCACGGGAAGTTTAATGGGACAGAGAGTGAGATCACGGGGAGGTTAAAGGGACAGAGAGCTAAATCAGGGAGGTTAAAGTGGCAGAGAGTGAGGTTAGGGAGGTTAAAGGGACTAGAGAGAAATCACGGGAAGGTTAAAGGAACATAGGGAGATTACGGGGAGGTTAAAGTGACAGAGAGAGATCACGGGGAGTTTAAAGGGACAGAGAGTGAGATCACGGTGAGGTTAATGGGACAGAGAGTGAGATCACGGGGAGGTTAAAGGGACAGAGACTGAGATCACAGGGAGGTTAAAGGGACAGAGAATGAGATCACGGGGAGGTTAATGGGCAAAGAGTGAGATCACGGGGAGGTGAAAGGGACAGTGAATGAGATAAAAGGGAGGTTAAATGGACAGAAAGTGAGATCACAGGCAGGTTAAATGGACAGAGAATGAGATCACTGGAAGATTAAATGGACAGAGTGAGATAACTGGGACGTTAAAGGGACAGATAGTGAGATCACGGGGAGGTTAAAGGGACAGAGATTGGGATCACGGGGAGATTAAAGGGACAGAGAGTGAGATCTGGGGAGGTTAATGGGACAGAGAGTGAGATCATGGGGAGTTTAAAGGGACAGAGAGTGAGATCACGGGGAGGTTAAAGAGACAGACAGTGATATCACGGGGAGGTTTAAGGTATAGAGAGTGAGATTACGGGGAGGTTAAAGGGACAGAGAGAGTTAACGGGGTGGTTAAAGCGACAGAGTGAGATCACGGGGAGGTTAATGGGACAGAGAATGAGATCTCGGGCAGATTAAAGGGACAGAGATTGAGATCATGCGGAGTTTAAAGGGACAGAGAGTGAGAATACGGGGAGTTTAAAGGGAAAGAGATTGAGATCACGGGGAGGTTAAAGGGACAGAGAGTGAGATCACGGGGTTGTTAAAGGGACAGAGAGAGATTACTGGGAGTTTAAAGCGACGGAGTGAGATCACAGGGAGGTTAAAGGGACAGATAGTGAGATCACTATGAGTTTAAAGGGACGGAGAGTGAGATCACGGGGAGGTTAAAGGGACAGAGAGTGAGATGACGGGGAGGATAAAGGTATAGAGATTGTGATCACGGGGAGGTTAAAAGGACAGAGGGTGAGATCATGGGAATGTTAAAGGGACAGACTGTGAGATCACGGGAAGGTTAAAGGGACAGCGGGTGAGATCACGGGAATGTTAATGGGACAGAGATTGAGATCAGGGACAGTTATAGGGACAGAGAGTCAGATCAGGGACAGTTAAATGGACTGAGAGGGAGATGAGGGGGACAGTTAAAGGGACAAAGTGTGATATCAGGGACAGCTAAAGGGACAGAGTGAGATCAGGGATATTAACGGGACAGAGAGTGGGATCAGGGGACAGTTAAAGGGACAGAGAGTGAGATCAGGGAAGGTAAAAGGGACAGAGTGAGATCATGGGTAGGTTAAAGGGAAAGAGAGTGAGATCACGGGGAGGTTAAAGGGACAGAGAGTGAGATCACAGGGAGGTTAAAGGGAGAGAGAGTGAGATCACGGGGAGGTTAAATGGACAGAGAATGAGTTCACGGGGAGCTTAAAGCGACAGAGAATGAGAGCACGGGGAAGTTAAAGGGGCAGAGAGTGTGATCACGGGATGGTTAAAGTGACAGTGAGAGAGATCACTGGGAGGTTAAAGGGACAGAGAGTGAGATCAGGGGGAGGTTAAAGGGACAGAGACTGAGATCACGGGGAGGTTAAAGGGACTGAGAGTGAGATCACGGGGAGTTTAAAGGGACAGAGAGTGAGATCACGGGGAGGTTAATGGGACAGAGAGTGAGATCACGGGGAGTTTAAAGGGACAGAGTGCTAAATCAGGGAGATTAAAGGGACAGAGAGTGAGATCACAGGGAAGTTAAGTGGACAGAGTGTGAGATCACGGGGAGGTTAAAGGGACAGAGAGTGAGATCACGGTGAGGTTAATGGGACAAAGAGTGAGATCACGGGGAGGTGAAAGGGACAGTGAATGAGATAACAGGGAGGTTAAATGGACAGAAAGTGAGATCACGAGCAGATTAAATGGACAGAGAATGAGATCACAGGAAGATTAAATGGACAGAGTGAGATAACTGGGACGTTAAAGGGACAGAGATTGAGATCACGGGGAGGTTAAAGGGACAGAGTGAGATCACTGGTAAGTTAAAGGGACAGAGATTGAGTACACGGGGAATTTAAAGCGTCAGAGAGTGAGATCACGGGGAGGTAAAAGGGACAGAGAGTTAGATGACGGTGAGGTTAACTGGACATAGAGTGAGATCACGGGGAGGTTAAAGGGACAGAGATTGAGATCACGGGGAGATTAAAGGGACAGAGAGTGAGATCACGGGGAGGTTAAAGGGACAGAGAGTGAGATCACGGGGAGGTTAATGGGACAGAGAGTGATATCACGGGGAGGTTTAAGGGATAGAGAGTGAGAGTACGGGAATGTAAATGGGACAGAGATTGAAATCAGGGACAGTTATAGGGACAGAGAGTCAGATCAGGGACAGTTAAAGGGACTGAGAGGGAGATCAGGGGTCAGTTAAAGGGACATAGTGTGATATCAGGGACAGCTAAAGGGACAGAGATTGAGATCACGGGGAGGTTAAAGGGACAGAGAGTGAGATCACTGGTAAGTTAAAGGGACAGAGATTGAGATCACGGGGAGTTTAAAGGGTCAGAGAGTGAGATCACGGGGAGGTAAAAGGGACAGAGAGTTAGATGACGGTGAGGTTAACTGGACATAGAGTGAGATCACGGGGAGGTTAAAGGGACAGAGTGTGAGGTCAAGGGAAGGTTAAAGGGACAGAGAGTTAAATCACAGGGAGGGTAAAGGGACAGAGAGTGAGATCACGAGGAGGTTAAAGGGACAGAGACTGAGATCACAGGGAGGTTAAAGGGACAGAGTGCTAAATCAGGGAGGTTAAAGGACAGAGAGTGTGATCACTGGCAAGTTAAAGGGACAGAGATTTTGATCACGGAGAGGTTAACGCGACAGAGAGAGATTACGGGGAGGTTAAAGCGACAGAGAGTGATATCACGGGGTGGTTAAAGCGACAGAGAGTAAGATCAGGGGAAGATTAAAGCGACAGAGAGTGAGATCACGGGGAGGTTAAATGGTCAGAGAGTGTCATCACGGGGAGGTTAATAGGAATGAGAGTGAGGTCACGGGGAGGTTAAAGGGACAGAGAATGAGTTCACGAGCAGGTTCAAAGGACAGAGATTGAGATCACAGGAAGATTAAAGGGACAGAGTGAGATCACGGGGATCTTAATTGGACAGAGAGTGAGATCACGGGGAGGTTAAAGGGACATTGAGTGCGATCACGGGGAGGTTAAAGGTACAGAGAGTGAGAGCCTGGGGAAGTTAAAGGGACAGAGAGTGAGATCACGGGGAGTTTAATGGGACAGAGAGTGTGATCACGGGGAGGTTAAAGGGACAGAGAGTGTGATCACGGGAAGGTAAAAGGGACAGAGAGTGATATCACGGGGTGGTTAAAGGGACATAGAGTTAGATGACGGGGAGGATAAATGGACAGAGAGTGAGATCATGGGGAGGATAATGGGACAGAGAATGAGATCACGGGGAGGTTAAAGGGACAGAGAGTGAGATCACGGAGAGTTTAAAGGGACAGAGAGTGTGATCACGGGAAGTTTAATGGGACAGAGAGTGAGATCACGGGGAGGTTAAAGGGACAGAGAGCTAAATCAGGGAGGTTAAAGTGGCAGAGAGTGAGGTCAGGGAGGTTAAAGGGACTAGAGAGAAATCACGGGAAGGTTAAAGGAACATAGGGAGATTACGGGGAGGTTAAAGTGACAGAGAGAGATCACGGGGCGGTTAAAGGGAGACAGAGAATGAGATCATGGGCAGGTTATAGGGACAGAGATTGAGATCACGGGAAGATTAAAGGGAGAGAGTGAGATCACTAGGACGTTAAAGGGACAGAGAGAGAGATCACGGGGAGGTTAAAGACACAGAGACTGAGATCACGGGGAGGTTAAAGGGACAGAGAGTGAGATCACGGGGAGGTTAAATGGAAAGAGAGTGAGATCACGGGGAGGTTAAAGGTACAGAGATTGAGATCACGGGGAGGTTAAAGGGACAGAGAGTGATTTCACGGGGAGGTTAAAGGGACAGAGAGTGAGATCAAGCGGAGGTTAAAGGGATAGAGAGTGAGATCAGGGGGAGGTTTATAGGACAGAGAGTGAGAATACAGGAAGGTTAAAGGGACAGAGAGTGAGATCACGGGGAGGTTAAAACGACAGAGAATGAGATTAATGGGACAGAGATTGAGATCATGGGGAGTTTAAAGGGACAGAGAGTGAGAATACGGGGAGGTTAAAGGGACAGTGAGTGAGATCTCAGGGAGGTTAAAGGGACAAAGAGAGATTACGGGGAGGTTAAAGCGACATGGAGAGAGATCACGGGGAGGTTAAATGGACTGATAGTGAGATTACGGCGAGGTTAAAGGGACAGAGATTGAGATCACGGGAAGATTAAAGGGAGAGAGTGAGATCACTGGGACGTTAATGGTACAGAGAGAGAGATCACGGTGAGGTTAAAGGCACAGAGACTGAGATCACGGGGAGGTTAAAGCGACAGAGAGTGAGATCACGGGGAGGTTAAAGGGACAGAGAGTGAGATCACGGGGAGATTAAAGAGACAGAGAGTGAGATAACAGGGTGGTTAAAGGGACAGAGAGTTAGATGACGGGGAGGTTAAATGGAAAGAGAGTGAGATCACGGGGAGCTTAAAGGGACAGAGAGTGATTTCACGAGGAGGTTAAAGGGACAGAGAGTGATTTCACGAGGAGGTTAAAGGGACAGAGAGTGTGATCACGGGGAGGTTACACGGACAGAGAGAGATTACAGGGAGGTTAATGCGACAGAGTGTGAGATCACGGGGTGGTTAAAGGTACAGAGAGTTAGATGACAGGGAGGTTAAATGGACAGAGAGTGAGATCACGGAGAGTTTAAAGGGACAGAGTGAGATCACGGGGAGGTTAAAGGGACAGAGAGTGAGATCACTGTGAGGTTAAAGGTACAGAGGGTGAGATCACGGAGAGTTTAAAGGGACAAAGAAAGATTACGGGGAGGTTAAAGCGACATGGAGAGAGATCACGGGGAGGTTAAATGGACTGATAGTGAGATCACAAGGAGGTTAAAGGGACAGAGTGTGAGATCACGTGGATGTTAAAGGGACAGAGAGTGTGATCACGGGAAGATTAAAGGGACAGAGACTGAGATCACGGGGAGGTTAAAGGGACAGAGAGCTAAATCAGGGAGGTTAATGGGACAGAGAATGAGATCAGGGAGGTTAAAGGGACTAGAGAGAGATCACGGGAACGTTAAAGGGACATAGAGAGATTACGGGGAGGTTAAAGTGACAGAGAGAGATCATGGGGAGGTTAAAGGGAGAGAGAGTGAGATCACGGGTCGGTTAATGGGACAGTGAGTGAGATCACGGGTAAGTGAAAGGTACATAGAATGAGATCACGGGCAGGTTAATGGGACAGAGAGAGAGATCACGGGGAGGTTAAAGGCACAGAGACTGAGATCACGGGGAGGTTAAAGGGACAGAGAGTGAGATCACGGGGAGGTTAAAGGGACAGAGATTGAGATCACGGGGAGATTAAAGAGACAGAGGGTGAGATAACAGGGTGGTTAAAGGGACAGAGATTTAGATGACGGTGAGGTTAAATGGACAGAGAGTGAGATGACGGGGAGGTTAAAGGGACAGAGATTGAGATCACGGGGAGGTTAAAGGGACAGAGAGTGATTTCACGAGGAGGTTAAAGGGACAGTGAGTGAGATCACGGGGAGCTTAAAGGGACAGAGAGTGTGATCACGGGGAGGTTACACGGACAGAGAGAGATTACGGGGAGGTTAAAGCGACAGAGAGTGAGATCACGGGGTGGTTAAAGGTACAGAGAGTTAGATGACAGGGAGGCTAAATGGACAGAGAGTGAGATCACGGGGAGGATAAAGGGGGCAGATGATGAGATCACGGGGTGGTGAAAGGGACAGAGAATGAGATCACGGGCAGGTAAAATGGACAGAGATTGAGATCACGGGAAGATTAAATGGACAGAGAGTGAGATCACGGAGAGTTTAATGGGACAGAGAGTGATATCACGAGGAGGTTAAAGGGACAGAGAGCTAAATCAGGGAGGTTAAAGGGGCAGAGAGTGAGGTCAGGGAGGTTAAAGGGACTAGAGAGAGATCACGGGAAGGTTAAAGGGACATAGAGAGATTACGGGGAGGTTAAAGTGACAGAGAGAGATCGTGGGGAGGTTAAAGGGAGAGAGAGTGAGATCACGGGTAGGTTAATGGGACAGTGAGTGAGATCACGGGTAAGTGAAAGGCACAGAGAATGAGATCACGGGCAGGTTAATGGGACAGAGATTGAGATCACGGGAAGATTAAAGGGAGAGAGTGAGATCACTGGGATGTTAATGGGACAGAGAGAGAGATCACGGGGAGGTTAAAGGCACAGAGACTGAGATCACGGGGAGGTTAAAGGGACAGAGAGTGACATCACGGGGAGGTTAAAGGGACAGAGAGTGAGATCACGGGGAGATTAAAAAGACAGAGAGTGAGATAACAGGGTGGTTAAAGGGACAGAGAGTTAGATGACGGGGAGGTTAAATGGAAAGAGAGTGAGATGACGGGGAGGTTAAAGGGACAGAGATTGAGATCACGGGGAGGTTAAAGGGACAGAGAATGATTTCACGAGGAGGTTAAAGGGACAGTGAGTGAGATCACGGGGAGGTTAAAGGGACAGAGAGTGTGATCACAGGGAGGTTACACGGACAGAGAGAGATTACGGGGAGGTTAAAGCGACAGAGAGTGAGATCACGGGGTGGTTAAAGGTACAGAGAGTTAGATGACAGGGAGTTTAAATGGACAGAGAGTGAGATCACGGGGAGGATAAAGGGACAGATGATGAGATCACGGGGAGGTTAAAGGCACAGAGATTGAGATCACGGGGAGGTTACAGGGACAGAGAGTGAGATCACGGGGAGGTTAAAGGGAAAGAGAGTGAGATCACGGGAAGATTAAAGGGACAGAGTGAGATCACTGGGAGGTTAAAGGGACAGAGAGTGAGATCACTGGGAGGTTAAAGGTACAGAGGGTGAGATCAGGGAGAGTTTAAAGGGACAAAGAGAGATTACGGGGAGGTTAAAGCGACATGGAGAGAGATCACGGGGAGGTTAAATGGACTGATAGTGAGATCACAAGGAGGTTAAAGTGACAGAGTGTGAGATCACGTGGATGTTAAAGGGACAGAGAGTGTGATCACGGGAAGATTAAAGGGACAGAGACTGAGATCACGGGGAGGTTAAAGGGACAGAGAGCTAAATCAGGGAGGTTAATGGGACAGAGAATGAGATCAGGGAGGTTAAAGGAACTAGAGAGAGATCATGGGAACGTTAAAGGGACATAGAGAGATTACGGGGAGGTTGAAGTGACAGAGAGAGATCATGGGGAGGTTAAAGGGAGAGAGAGTGAGATCACGGGTAGGTTAATGGGACAGTGAGTGAGATCACGGGAAGATAAAAGGGACAGAGACTGAGATCACGGGGAGGTTAAAGGGACAGAGAGCTAAATCAGGGAGGTTAATGGGACAGAAAATGAGATCAGGGAGGTTAAAGGGACTAGAGAGAGATCACGGGAACGTTAAAGGGACATAGAGAGATTACGGGGAGGTTAAAGTGACAGAGAGAGATCATGGGGAGGTTAAAGGGAGAGAGAGTGAGATCACGGGTAGGTTAATGGGACAGTGAGTGAGATCACGGGTAAGTGAAAGGTACATAGAATGAGCTCACGGGCAGGTTAAAGGGACAGAGATTGAGATCACGGGAAGATTAAAGGGAGAGAGTGAGATCACTGGGACGTTAATGGGACAGAGAGAGAGATCACGGGGAAGTTAAAGGCACAGAGACTGAGATCACGGGGTGGTTAAAGGGACAGAGAGTTAGATGACGGGGAGGTTAAATGGACAGAGAGTGAGATGACAGGGAGGTTAAAGGGACAGAGATTGAGATCACGGGGAGGTTAAAGGGACAGAGAGTGATTTCACGAGGAGGTTAAAGGGACAGAGAGTGATTTCACGAGGAGGTTAAAGGGACAGAGAGTGTGATCACGGGGAGGTTACACGGACAGAGAGAGATTACAGGGAGGTTAATGCGACAGAGAGTGAGATCACGGGGTAGTTAAAGGTACAGAGAGTTAGATGACAGGGAGGTTAAATGGACAGAGAGTGAGATCACGGGGAGGATAAAGGGACAGATGATGAGATCACGGGGAGGTTAAAGGCAAAGAGAATGAGATCACGGGGAGGTTACAGGGTCAGAGAGTGAGATCACGGGGAGGTTAAAGGGAAAGAGAGTGAGATCACTGGGAGGTTAAAGGTACAGAGAGTGAGATCACGGAGAGTTTAAAGGGACAGAGTTAGATCACGGGGAGGTTAAAGGGACAGAGAGTGAGATCACTGTGAGGTTAAAGGTACAGAGGGTGAGATCACGGAGAGTTTAAAGGGACAAAGAGAGATTACGGGGAGGTTAAAGCGACATGGAGAGAGATCACGGGGAGTTTAAATGGACTGATAGTGAGATCACGGGGAGGTTAAAGGGACAGAGAGCTAAATCAGGGAGGTTAAAGGGGCAGAGAGTGAGGTCAGGTAGGTTAAAGGGACTTGAGAGAGATCACGGGAAGGTTAAAGGGACATAGAGAGATTATGGGGAGGTTAAAGTGACAGAGAGAGTTCACGGGGCGGTTAAAGGGACAGAGTGTGAGATGACGGGGAGGTTAAATGGAAACAGAGTGATTTCACGTGGAGGTTATAGGGACAGAGATTGAGATCACTGGAAGATTAAAGGGAGAGAGTGAGATCACTAGGACGTTAAAGGGACAGAGAGAGAGATCACGGGGAGGTTAAAGACACAGAGACTGAGATCACGGGGAGGTTAAAGGGACAGAGAGTGAGATCACGGGGAGGTTAAATGGAAAGAGAGTGAGATCACGGGGAGGTTAAAGGGTCAGAGATTGAGATCACGGGGAGGTTAAAGGGACAGAGAGTGATTTCACGGGGAGGTTAAAGGGACAGTGAGTGACATCAAGCGGAGGTTAAAGGGACAGAGCGTGAGATCATGGGGAGGATAAAGGAACAGAGAAATTTAACGGGTTGGTTAAAGCGACAGAGTGAGATCACGGGGAGGTTAAAGGGACAGATAGTGAGATCACGGGGAGGTTAAAGGGACAGAGAGTGAGATCACGGGGAGGTTAAAGGGGCAGAGAATGAGAATACTGGAAGGTTAAAGGGACAGAGAATGAGATCACGGGGAGGTTAAAACGACAGAGAATGAGATCACGGGCAGATTAATGGGACAGAGATTGAGATCATGGGGAGTTTAAAGGGACAGAGAGTGAGAATACGGGGAGGTTAAAGGGACAGTGAGTGAGATCACAGGGAGGTTATAGGGACGGAGAGTGAGAACACGGGGAGGTTAAAGGGACAGAGAGTGAGAACACGGGGAGTTTAAAGGGAAAAACTGAGACCACGGGGTGGTTAAAGGGACAAGGAGAGATTACGGGGAGGTTAAAGCGACATGGAGAGAGATCACGGGGAGATTAAAGGGACAGAGAGTGAGATCACAGGGTGGTTAAAGGGACAGAGAGTTAGATGACGGGGAGGTTAAATATACAGAGAGTGAGATCACGGGGAAGTTAAAGGGACAGAGATTGAGACCACGGGGAGGTTAAAGGGACAGTGAGTGAGATCACGGGGAGGTTAAAGGGACAGAGAGTGTGATCACGGGGAGGTTAAAGGGACAGAGAGTGATATCACGGGGATGTTTAAGGGATAGAGAGTGAGATCACGGGGAGGTTAATGGGACAGAGAGTGAGATCACGGGGAGGTTAAAGGGACAGAGAGTGAGATCTCGGGGAGGTTAAAGGAAATGAGAGTGAGATCACGGGGAGGATAAAGGTACAGAGAGTGTGATGATGGGGAGGTTAAATGGACAGACGGTGAGATCACGGGAATGTTAAAGGGACAGACTGTGAGACCATGGGGAGTTTAAATTGACAGAGAGTGAGATCATGGGGAGGTTAAAGGGACAGACAGTGAGATCACGGGGAGTTTAAAGGGGCAGAGGGTGAGATCACGGGAATGTTAAAGGGACAGAGATTGAGATCCGGGGCAGCTAAAGGGACAGAGAGAGAGCAGGGGCTATTAAAGGGGCAGAGAGTGAGATCGGGGGCCAGTTAAAGTGACTGAGTTTGATATCAAGGGGACAGTTAAAGGGACAGAGAGTGAGATCACGGGATGGTAAAAGGGACAGAGAGTGAGATCAGGGGATGGTTAAAGGGAAAGAGAGTGAGATCACGGGGAGTTTAAAGGGACAGAGGTTGAGATCACGGGGATGTTGACGGGACAGAGAGAGTTAACGGGGTGGTTAAAGCGACAGACTGAGATCACGGGGAGGTTAAAGGGACAGATAGTGAGATCACGGGGACGTTAAAGGGACAGAGAGTGAGATCAGGGGGAGGTTAAAGGGACAGAGATTGAGTTCAGGGACAGTTATAGCGACAGAGAGTCAAATCAGGGATAATTAAAGGGACAGAGAGTGAGTTCAGGGGAACAGTAATAGGGACAAAGAGTGATATCAGGGAAAGCAAATGGGACAGAGAGAGATCAGGTACTATTAAAGGGACAGAGAATGGGATCAAGGGACAGTTAAAGGGACAGAGAGTCAGATCAGGGGGTCAGTTAATGGGATAGAGATTGAGATCAGCGGAACAGTTAAAGGGACAGAGTAAGATCACGGGATGGTTAAAGGGAAAGAGAGTGAGATCACGGGGAGGTTAAAGGTACAGAGATTGAGATCACGGAGCGGTTAAAGGGACAGAGAGTGAGATCACGGGGAGGATAAGTGGACAGAGAGTGAGATCACGGGGAGGTTAAAGGGACAGAGAGTGAGATCACGGGGAGGTTAAAGGGACAGAGAGTGAGTTCACGGGGAGGTTAAAGTTACTGAAATTTAGAAGACGGGGAGGTTAAATGGACAGAGAGTGAGATCACGGGGAGGTTAAAGGGACAGAGAGTGAGATCACGGGGAGATTAAAGGGACAGAGAGTGAGTTCACGGGGATGTTAAAGAGACAGAGAGTGATATCGCGGGGAGGTTAAGGGGACGGAGAGTGAGATCACGGGGAGGTTAAATGGACAGAAAGTGAGATGACGGGGAGGTTTAAGGGATAGAGAGTGAGATCACAGGGAGGTTAACGGGACAGAGAGTGAGATCACGGTAAAGTTAATGGGACAGAGGGTGCGATCGCGGGGAGGTTAAACGGACAGTGAGTGAAATCACGGGGAGGTTAAAGGGACAGAGAATGAGATCACGGGAAGGTTAAAGGAACAGAGAGTGCGATGACGGGGAGGTTAACGGGACAGAGAGTGAGATGACAGGGAGGTTAAAGGGACAGACGGTGAGATCACGTGAATGTTAAAGGGACAGACTGTAAGATCATGGGGAGGTTAAAGGGACAGAGAGTGAGATCACGGGGAGGTTAAAGGGACGGAGTGTGAGATCACGGGGAGGTTAAAGGGGCAGAGGGTGAGATCACGGGAATGTTAAAGTGACAGAGATTGAGATCAGGGACAATAAAAGGGACTGAGAGGGAGTTCAGGGGGACAGTAAAAGGGACAAAGAGTGATATCAGTGACAGCTAATGGGACAGAGAGAGATCAGGGACTATTAAAGGGACAGAGAGTGGGATCGGTGGACATTTAAAGGGACAGAGAGTCTGATCAGGGGGACAGTTAAGTGGACAAAGAGTGATATCAGGGACAGCTAAAGGGACAGAGAGAGAGCAGGTACTATTAAAGGAACAGAGAGTGAGATCGGGGGCCAGTTAAAGGGACTGAGAGTGATATCAAGTGGACAGTTAATGGGATAGAGATTGAGATCAGCGGAACAGTTAAAGGAACAGAGAATGAGATCAGGGAAGATTAAAGGACAGAGTAAGATCATGGGGAGGTTAAGTGGACAGAGAGTGAGATCAAGGGGAGCTTAAAGGGACAGAGAGTGAGATCACGGGGAGGTTAAAGGGACAGAGAGTGAGATCACGGGGAGGTTAAAGGGACAGAGAGTGAGAGCACGGAGTGGTTAAAGGGACAGAGAGTGAGATCACGGGGAGTTTAAAGGGACATAGAGTGTGATCACGGGGAGATTAAATGGACAGACATTGAGATTATGGGGACGTTAAAGGGACAGAGAGTGAGATTACGGGGAGGTTAATGGGACAGAGAGTGAGATGACGGGGATGTGAAAGGGACAGAGAGTGAGATCACGGGGGATTAAAGGGACAGAGAGTGAGATCACGGGGAGGTTAAAGGGACATAGAGAGATCACGGGGAGGTTAAAGGGAGAGACAGTGAGATCAGGGGAGGTTAATGGGACAGAGAGTGAGATCACGGGTAAGTGAAAGGTACAGAGATTGAGATCACGGGATAATTAAAGGTAGAGAGTGAGATCACTAGGACGTTAATGGGACAGAGAGTGAGATCACGTGGAGGTTAAAGGCACAGAGACTGAGATCACGAGGAGGTTTAATGGATAGAGAGTGAGATCACGGGGAGGTTAAAGGGACAGAGAGTGAGATCACGGGGAGGTTAAAGCGAAAGAGAATGAGATCACGGGCAGATTAAAGGGACAGAGATTGAGATCATGGGGAGTTTAATGGGACAGAGAGTGAGAATACGGGGAGGTTAAAGGGACAGTGAGTGAGATCACAGGGAGGTTATAGGGACGGAGAGTGAGATCACGGGGAGGATAAAGGTACAGAGAGTGTGATGACGGGGATGTTAAATGGACAGGCGGTGAGATCACGGGAATGTTAAAGGGACAGACTGTGAGATCATGGGGAGGTTACAGGGACAGAGAGTGAGATCACGGGGAGGTTAAAGGGGCAGAGGGTGAGATCACGGGAATGTTAAAGGGACAGAGATTGAGGTCAGGGACAGCTAAAGGGACAGAGAGAGAGCAGGGGCTATTAAAGGGACAGAGATTGAGATCGGGGGCCAGTTATAGTGACTGAGTTTGATATCAAGGGGACAGTTAAAGGGACAGAGAGTGAGATCAGGGGATGGTTAAAAGGAAAGAGAGTGAGATCACGGGGAGGTTAAAGGGACAGAGATTGAGATCACAGGGTGGTTGACGGGACAGACAGAGTTAACGGGGTGGTTAAAGCGACAGACTGTGATCACAGGGAGGTTAAAGGGACAGATAGTGAGATCGCGGGGAGGTTAAAGGGACAGAGAGTGTGATCAGGGGGAGGTTAAAGGGACAGAGGGTGATATCACGGGAATGTTAAAGGGACAGAGATTGAGATCAGGGTCGGTTATAGCGACAGAGAGTCAGATCAGGGACAATTAAAGGGACTGAGAGGGTGTTCAGTGGGACAGTAAAACGGACAAAGAGTGATATCAGGGACAGCTAATGGGACAGAGAGAGATCAGGGACTAATTGAGGGTTTGCTGCACTATTGGAGTGTCAGTAATTGAGGGTGTGCTGCACTATTGGAAGGTCATTAATTGAGGATGTGCTGCACTTGGAGTGTCAGTAATTGAGGGTGAGCTGCACTATTGGACTGTCAGTAATTGAGGGTGTGCTGCACTATTGGAGTGTCAGTAAGTGAGTGTGAGCTGCACTATTGGAGTGTCAGTAATTGAGGGTGTGCTGCACTATTGGAGTGTCAGTAATTGAGGGTGTGCTGCACTATTGGGGTGTCAGTAATTGAGGGTGTGCTGCACTATTAAAGGGTCAGTAATTGAGGGTGTGCTGCACTATTGGAGTGTCAGTAATTGAGGGTGTGCCGCACTATTGGAGTGTCAGTAATTGAGGGTGTGCTGCACTATTGGGGTGTCAGTAATTGAGGGTGTGCTGCACTGTTGGAAGGTCAGTAATTGAAGGTGTGCTGCACTATTGGGGTGTCAGTAATTGAGGGTGTGCTGCACTATTGGAGGGTCAGTAATTGAGGGTGTGCTGCACTATTGGAGTGTCATTAATTGAGGGTGTGCTGCACTATTGGAGGGTCAGTAATTGAGGGTGTGCTGCACTATTGGAGTGTCATTAATTGAGGGTGTGCTGCACTATTGGAGTGTCAGTAATTGAGAGTGTGCTGCACTATTGGAGTGTCAGTAATTGAGGGTGT
The DNA here is from genome assembly GCF_964194155.1 of Cetorhinus maximus. NCBI lineage: Eukaryota > Metazoa > Chordata > Chondrichthyes > Lamniformes > Cetorhinidae > Cetorhinus > Cetorhinus maximus. Next base: position 60,700 of record NW_027597370.1, read on the forward strand.
GCTGCACTATTGGAAGGTCAGTAATTGAAGGTGTGCTGCACTATTGGGGTGTCAGTAATTGAGGGTGTGCTGCACTATTGGAGGGTCAGTAATTGAGGGTGTGCTGCACTATTGGAGGGTCAGTAATTGAGCGTGTGCTGCACTATTGGGGTGTCAGTAATTGAGGGTGTGCTGCACTATTGGAGTGTCAGTAATTGAGGGTGTGCTGCACTATTGGAGTGTCAGTAATTGAGGGTGTGCTGCACTATTGGAGTGTCAGTAATTGAGGGTGTGCTGCACTATTGGAGTGTCAGTAATTGAGGGTGTGCTGCACTATTGGAGGGTCAGTAATTGAGGGTGTGCTACACTATATAAGTGTCAGTAATTGAGGGTGTGCTGAAGTATTGGAGTGTCAGTATTTGAGGGTGTGCTACACTATATAAGTGTCAGTAATTGAGGGTGAGCTGCACTATTGGAGTGTCAGTAATTGAGGGTGTGCTGCACTATTGGAGAGTCAGTAATTGAAGATGTGCTGCACTATTGGAGTGTCACATATTGAGTTTGTGCTGCACTGTTGGATGGTCAATAATTGAGGGTGTGCTGCACTATTGGAGTGTCAGCTATTGAGGGTGTGCTGGACTATTGGAGTGTAAGTAATTGAGGGTGTGCTGCACTATTGGAGGGTCAGTAATTGAGGGTGTGCTGCACTATTGGAGTGTCAGTAATTGAGTGTGTGCTGCACTGTTGGAGGGTCATTAATTGAGGGTGTGCTGCACTATTGGGGTGTCAGTAATTGAGGGTGTGCTGCACTATTGGAGTGTCAGAAATTGAGGGTGTGCTGCACTATTGGAGTGTCAGTAATTGAGGGTGTGCTGCACTATTGGAGTGACCGTAATTGAGGGTGTGCTGCACTATTGGAGTGTCAGAAATTGAGGGTGTGCTGCACTATTGGAGTGACCGTAATTGAGGGTGTGCTGCACTATTGGAGAGTCAGTAATTGAGGGTGTGCTGCACTATTGGAGTGTCAGTAATTGATGGTGTGCTGCACTATTGGAGAGTCAGTAATTGAGGGTGTGCTGCACTATTGGAGAGTCAGTAATTGAGGGTGTGCTGCACTATTGGAGTGTCAGTAATTGAGGGTGTGATGCACTATTGGAGTGTCAGTAATTGAGGGTGTGCTGCACTATTGGAGTGTCAGTAATTGAGGGTGTGCTGCACTATTGGAGGATCTGTAATTGAGGCTCTTCTGCACTATTGCAGTGAGAGTATTCTGGGGTCTGCTGCACCAATGGACTGTCAGTAATTGAGGGTGTGCAGCACTATTGGAGTATCAGTAATTGAGGGTGTGCTGCACTATTGGAGTGTCAGTAAATGAGGTTGTGCTGCACTATTGGAGTATCAGTAATTGAGGGTGTGCTGCACGATTGGAGTATCAGTAATTGAGGGTGTGCTGCACTATTGGAGTGTCAGTAATTGAGGGTGTGCTGCACTATTGTAGTGTCAGTAATTGAGGCTTTGCTGCACTATTGGAGGGTCAGTGATTGAGGGTGTGCAGCACTATTGGATTGTAAGTAATTTGAGGGTGTGCTGCATTATTGGAGTGTCAGTAATTGTGGGTGTGCTGCACTATTGGAGGGTCAGCAATTGAGGGTGTGCTGCACTATTGGAGTGTCAGTAATTGAGGGTTTGCTGCATTATTGGAGAGTCAGTAATTGAGGGTGTGCTGCACTATTGGAGTGTCAGTAATTGAGGGTTTGCTGCATTATTGGAGAGTCAGTAATTGAGGGTGTGCTGCACTATTGGAGTGTCAGTAATTGAGGGTGTGCTGCACTATAGGAGTGTCAGTAATTGAGGGTGTGCTGCTCTATTGCGGTGTCAATAATTGAGTGTTGCTGCGCTATTGGAGTGTCAGTAATTGAGGGTGTGCTGCACTATTGGAGTGTCAGTAATTGAGGGTGTGCTGTACTTTCGAGGGTCAGTAATTGAGGGTGTGCTGCACTATTGGAGTGTCAGTAATTGAGGGTGTGCTGCACTATTGGAGTGTCAGTAATTCAGGGTGTGCTGCACTATATGTAGTGTCAGTAATTGAGGGTGTGCTGCACTATTGGAGTGTCAGTAATTGAGGGTGTGCTGCACTATTGGAGTGTCAGTAATTCAGGGTGTGCTGCACTATATGTAGTGTCAGTAATTGAGGGTGTGCTGCACTATTGGAGTGTCAGTAATTGAGGGTGTGCTGCACTATTGGAATGTCAGTAATTGAGGGTGTGCTGCACTATTGGAGTGTCAGTAATTGAGGGTGTGCTGCACTATTGGAGTGTCAGTAATTGAGGGTGTGCTGCACTATTGGAATGTCAGTAATTGAGGGTGTGCTGCACTATTGGTGTGTCAGTAATTGAGGGTGTGCTGCACTATTGGAATGTCAGTAATTCAGGGTGTGCTGCACTATTGGAGGGTCAGTAATTGAGGGTGTGCTGCACTATATGTAGTGTCAGTAATTGAGGGTGTGCTGCACAATTGGAGGGTCAGTAATTGAGGTTGTGCTGCACTATATGTAGTGTCAGTAATTGAGGGTGTGCTGCACTATTAGAGTGTCAGTAATTGAGGGTGTGCTGCACTATTCGAATGTCAGTAATTCAGGGTGTGCTGCACTATATGTAGTGTCAGTAATTGAGGGTGTGCTGCACTATTAGAGTGTCAGTAATTGAGGGTGTGCTGCACTATTGGAATGTCAGTAATTGAGGGTTTGCTGCACTATTGGAGTGTCAGTAATTGAGGGTGTGCTGCACTATTGGAGTGTCAGTAATTGAGGGTTTGCTGCACTATTGGAGTGTCAGTAATTGAGGGTGTGCTGCACTATTTGAGTGTCAGTAATTGAGGGTGTGCTGCACTATTGGAGTGTCAGTAATTGAGGGTTTGCTGCACTATTGGAGTGTCAGTAATTGAGGGTGTGCTGCACTATTGGAGTGTCAGTAATTGAGGGTGTGCTGCACTATTGGAGGGTCAGTAATTGAGCGTGTGCTGCACTATTTGAGTGTCATTAATTGAGGATGTGCTGCACTATTGGAGTGTCAGTAATTGGGGGTGTGCTGCACTATTGGAGTGTCAGTAATTGAGGGTGTGCTGCACTATTGGAGTGTCAGTAATTGAGGGTGTGCTGCACTATTGGAGAGTTAGTATTTGAGGGTGTGCTGCACTATTGGAGTGTCAGTAATTGAGGGTGTGCAGCACTATTGGAGGGTCAGTAATTGAGGATGTGCTGCACTATAAGAGGGCCAGTAATTGAGGCTGTGCTGCACTATTGGAGAGTCAGTAATTGAGGGTGTGCAGCACTATTGGAGGGTCAGTAATTGAGGATGTGCTGCACTATAAGAGGGCCAGTAATTGAGGGTGTGCAGCACTATTGGAGGGTCAGTAATTGAGGATGTGCTGCACTATAAGAGGGCCAGTAATTGAGGGTGTGCTGCACTATTGGAGAGTCAGTAATTGAGGGAATTCTGCACTATTGGAGTGTCAGTAGATGAGGGTGTGCTGCACTATTGGACTGTCATTAATTGAGGGTTTGCTGCACTATTGGAGTGTCAGTAATTGAGGGTGTGCTGCACTATTGGAGTGTCAGTAATTGAGGGTGTGCTGCACTATTGGAGTGTCAGTAATTGATGGTGTGCTGCACAATTGGAGTGTCAGTAATTGAGGGTGTGCTGCATTATTGGAGTGTCAGTAATTGAGTGTGTGCTGCACTATTGGAGTGTCAGTAATTGAGGGTGTGCTGCACTATTGGAGTGTCAGTAATTGAGGCTGTGCTGCACTATTGGAGTGTCAGTAATTGAGGGTGTGCTGCACTATTGGAGTGTCAGTAATTGAGGGTGTGCTGCACTATTGGAGTGTCAGTAATTGAGGCTGTGCTGCACTATTGGAGTGTCAGTAATTGAGGGTGTGCTGCACTATTGGAGTGTCAGTAATTGAGGGTGTGCTGCACAATTGGAGAGTCAGTAATTGAGGGTATGCTGCACTATTGGTGTGTCAGTAATTGAGGGTGTGCTGCACTATTGAAGTGTCAGTAATTGAGGGTGTGCTGCACTATTGAAGTGTTAGTAATTGAGGGTGTGCTGCAATATTGGAGTGCCAGGGATTGAGGGTTTGCTGCACTAAAATAGTATCAGTAATTGAGGGAATTCTGCACTATTGGAGTGTCAGTAATTGAGGTTGTGCTGCACTATTGGAGTGTCAGTAATTGAGGGTGTGATGCACTATTTGAGTGTCAGTAATGAGGGTGTGATGCACTATTGGAGTGCCTGTAATTGAGGGTGTGCTGCAATACTGGAATGTCAGTAATTGAGGGTGATCTGCAAGATTGGAGTGTCAGTAATTGAGGGTGTGCTGCACTAATGGAGTGTCAGTTATTGAGGGTGTGCTGCTCTATTGGAGTGTCAGTATTTGAGTGTGTGCTGCACTATTGGATTGTCAGTAATTGAGGGTGTGCTGCCCTATTGGAGGGACAGTAATTGAGGGTGTGCTGCACTATTGGAGTGTCAGTAATTGAGGGTGTGCTGCACTATTGGAGTGTCAGTAATTGAGGGTGTGCTGCACTATTGGAGTGTCAGTAATTGAGGGTGTGCTGCACTATTGGTGTGTCAGTAATTGAGGGTGTGCTGCACTATTGGAGTGTCAGTAATTGAGGGTGTGCTGCACTATTGGAGTGTCAGTAATTGAGGGTGTGCTTCACTATTGGAGTGTCAGTAATTGAGGGTTGCTGCACTATTGGAGTGTCAGTAATTGAGGGTGTGCTGCACTATTGGAGTGTCACTAATTGAGGGAATTCTGCACTATTGGAGTGTCAGTAATTGAGGTTGTGCTGCACTATTGGAGTGTCTGTAATTGAGGATGTGCTGCACTACTGGAGTGTCAGTAATTGAGGGTGATCTGCACTATTGGAGCGTCAGTAATTGAGGGTGTGCTGCACTAATGGAGTGTCAGCTATTGAGGGTGTGCTGCACTATTGGAGTGTCAGTAATTGAGTGCGTGCTACACTATTGGAGTGCCAGTAATTGAGGGTGTGCTGCACTATTGGAGGGTCTGTAATTGAGGGTGTGCTGCACTATTGGAGTGTCAGTAATTGAGGGTGTGCTGCACTATTGGAGGGTCAGTAATTGAGGGTGTGCTGCACTATTGGAGGGTCAGTAATTGAGGTTGTGCTTCACTATTGCAGTGTCTGTATTTGAGGGTTTGCTGCACTATTGGAGGGTCAGTAATTGAGGGTGTGCTGCACTATTGGAGTGTCAGTAATTGAGGGTGTGCTGCACTATTGGAGTGTCAGTAATTGAGGGTGTGCTGCACTATTGGAGGGTCAGTAATTGAGGGTGTGCTGCACTATTACAGGGTCAGTAATTGAGGGTGTGCTGCACTATTGGAGGGTCAGTAATTGAGGGTGTGCTGCACTATTGGAGGGTCAGTAATTGAGGGTGTGCTGCACTATTGGAGTGTCAGTAATTGAGGGTGTGCTGCACTATTGGAGGGTCAGTAATTGAGAGTGTGCTGCACTATTGGAGAGTCAGTAATTGAGGGTGTGCTGCACTATTGGTGTGTCAGTAATTGAGGGTGTGCTGCACTATTGGAGTGTCAGTAATTGAGGGTGTGCTGCACTATTGGAGTGTCAGTAATTGAGGATGTGCTGCACTATTGGAGTGTCAGTAATTGAGGATGTGCTGCACTATTGGAGTGTCAGTAATTGAGGGTGTGCTGCACTATTGGAGTGTCAGTAATTGAGGGTGTGCTGCACTATTGGAGTGTCAGTAATTGAGGGTGTGCTGCACTATTGGAGTGTCAGTAATTGAGGATGTGCTGCACTATTGGAGTGTCAGTAATTGAGGGTGTGCTGCACTATTGGAGTGTCAGTAATTGAGGGTGTGCTGCACTATTGGAGTGTCAGTAATTGAGGATGTGCCGCACTATTGGAGTGTCAGTAATTGAGGGTGGGCTGCACTATTGGAGTGTCAGTAATTGAGGGTGTGCTGCACTATTGGAGGGTCAGTAATTGAGGGTGTGCTGCACTATTGGAGAGTCAGTAATTGAGCTTGTGCTGCTCTATTGGAGTGTCAGTAATTTTGGGTTTGCTGCACTATTGGAGTGTCAGTAATTGAGGGTGTGCTGCACTATTGGAGTGTCAGTAATTGAGGGTTTGCTGCACTAAAATATTATCAGTAATTGAGGGAATTCTGCACTATTGGAGTGTCAGAAATTGAGGTTGCGCTGCACTATTGGAGTGTCAGTAATTGAGGATGTGCTGAACTATTGGAGTGACAGTAATTGAGGGTGTGCTGCACTATTGGAGGGTCAGTAATTGAGGGTGTGCTACACTATTGGAGAGTCAGTAATTGAGGGTGTGCCGCACTATTGGAGTATCAGTAATTGAGGGTGTGCCGCACTATTGGAGTGTCAGTAATTGAGGGTGTGCTGCACTATTGGAGTGTCAGTAATTGAGGGTGTGCTGCACTATTGGAGTGTCAGTTATTGAGGGTGTGCTGCACTATTGGAGGGTCAGTAATTGAGGGTGTGCTGCACTATTGGAGTGTCAGTAATTGAGGGTGTGCTGCACTATTGGAGGGACAGTAATTGAGGGTTTGCTGCACTATTGGAGGGTCAGTTATTGAGGGTATGCTGCACTATTGGAGGGTCAGTAATTGAGGGTGATCTGCACTATTGGAGTGTCAGTAATTGAGGGTGTGCAGCACTATTGGAGTGTCAGTAATTGAGCTTGTGCAGCTCTATTGGAGTGTCAGTAATTGAGGGTGTGCTGCACTATTGGAGTGTCAGTAATTGAGGGTGTGCTGCACTATTGGAGTGTCAGTAATTGAGGTTGTGCTGCACTATTGGAGTGTCAGTAATTGAGGGTGTGCTGCACTATTGGAGTGTCAGTAATTGAGTGTGTGCTGCACTATTGGAGTGTCAGTAATTGAGGGTGTGCTGCACTATTGGAGGGTCAGTAATTGAGGGTGTGCTGCACTATTGGAGGGTCAGTAATTGAGGGTGTGCTGCACTATTGGATTGTCAGTAATTTTGGGTTTGCTGCACTATTGGAGTGTCAGTAATTGAGGGTGTGCTGCACTATTGGATTGCCAGTAATTGAGGGTGTGCTGCACTATTGGAGGGTCAGTAATTGAGGGTGTGCTGCACATTTATTGTGTCAGTAATTGAGGTTGAGGTGCACTATTGGAGGGTCAGTAATTGAGGATGTGCTGCACTATTACAGGGTCAGTAATTGAGGGTGTGCTGCACTATTGGAGTGTCAGTAATTGAGGGTGTGCTGCACTATTGGAGGGTTAGTAATTGAGGATGTGCTGCACTATTACAGGGTCAGTAATTGAGGGTGTGCTGCACTATTGGAGTTTCAGCAATTGTGGGTGTGCTGCACTATTGGAGTGTCAGTAATTGAGGGTTTGCTGCACTTTTGGAAGGTCATTAATTGAGGATGTGCTGCACTTTTGGAGTGTCAGTAATTGAGGGTGTGCTGCACTATTGGAGGGTCAGTAATTGATGGTTTTCTGCACTTTTGGAGGGTCAATAATTGAGGGTGTGCTGCACTATAAGAGGGCCAGTAATTGAGGGAGTGCTGCAGTATTGGAGAGTCAGTAATTGAGGGTGTTCTGCACTAAAATAGTGTCAGTAATTGAGGGAATTCTGCACTTTTGGAGTGTCAGTATTTGAGGGTGTGCTGCACTATTGGAGGGTCAGTAATTGAGGGTGTGCTGCACTGTAGGAGGGTCATTAATTGAGGGTGTGCTGCACTATAAGAGGGCCAGTAATTGAGGGTGTGCTGCACTATTGGAGAGTCAGTAATTGAGGGTGTTCTGCAATTAAATAGTGTCAGTAATTGAGGGAATTCTGCACTATTGGAGTGTCAGTATTTGAGGGTGTGCAGCACTATTGGAGAGTCAGTAATTGAGGGTGTGCTGCACTATTGGAGGGTCAGTAATTGAGGGTGTGCTGCACAACTGCAGTGTCAGTAGTTGAGGGTGTGCTGCACTATTGGAGTGTCAGTAATTGAGGGTTTGCTGCACTAAAATATTATCAGTAATTGAGGGAATTCTGCACTATTGGAGTGTCAGAAATTGAGGATGTGCTGCACTATTGGAGTGTCAGTAATTGAGGATGTGCTGCACTATTGGAGTGTCAGTAATTGAGGGTGTGCTGCACTATTGGAGTGTCAGTAAGTGAGGGTGTGCCACACTATTGGAGTATCAGTAATTGAGGGTGTGCTGCACTATTGGAGGGTCAGTAATTGAGGGTGTGCTGCACTATTGGAGTGTCAGTTATTGAGGGTGTGCTGCACTATTGGAGGGTCAGTAATTGAGGGTGTGCTGCATTATTGGAGGGTCAGTAATTGAGGGTGCGCTGCACTATTGGAGTGTCAGTAATTGAGGGTGTGCTGCACTATTGGAGGGTCAGTAATTGAGGGTTTGCTGCACTATTGGAGTGTCAGTTATTGAGGGTATGCTGCACAATTGGAGGGTCAGTAATTGAGGGTGATCTGCACTATTGGAGTGTCAGTAATTGAGGGTGTGCAGCACTATTGGAGTGTCAGTAATTGAGCTTGTGCTGCTCTATTGGAGTGCCAGTAATTGAGGGTGTGCTGCACTATTGGAGTGTCAGTAATTTTGGGTTTGCTGCACTATTGGAGTGTCAGTAATTGAGGTTGTGCTGCACTATTGGAGTGCCAGTAATTGAGGGTGTGCTGCACTATTGGAGTGTCAGTAATTGAGGGTGTGCTGCACTATTGGAGGGTCAGTAATTGAGGGTGTGCTGCACTATTGGAGTGTCAGTAATTGAGGGTGTGCTGCACTATTGGAGGGTCAGTAATTGAGGGTGTGCTTCACTATTGCAGTGTCTGTATTTGAGGGTTTGCTGCACTATTGGAGGGTCAGTAATTGAGGATGTGCTGCACTATGGGAGTGTCAGTAATTGAGGGTGTGCTGCACATTTATTGTGTCAGTAATTGAGGTTGAGGTGCACTATTGGAGGGTCAGTAATTGAGGATGTGCTGCACTATTACAGGGTCAGTAATTGAGGATGTGCTGCACTATTGGAGGGTCAGTAATTGAGGGTGTGCTGCACTATTGGAGTGTCAGTAATTGAGGATGTGCTGCACTATTGGAGTGTCAGTAATTGAGGATGTGCTGCACTATTGGAGTGTCAGTAATTGAGGGTGTGCTGCACTATTACAGGGTCAGTAATTGAGGGTGTGCTGCACTATTGGAAGGTCATTAATTGAGGATGTGCTGCACTGTTGGAGGGTCAGTAATTGAGTGTGTGCTGCACTATTGGAGTGTCAGCAATTGAGGGTGTGCAGCACTATTGGAGTTCAGTAATTGAGTGTGTGCTGCACTATTGGAGTGTCAGTAATTGAGGGTGTGCTGCACTATTGGAGGGTTAGTAATTGAGGATGTGCTGCACTATTACAGGGTCAGTAATTGAGGGTGTGCTGCACTATTGGAGTGTCAGTAATTGAGGGTGTGCTGCACTATTGGAGTGTCAGTAATTGAGGGTGTGCTGCACTATTGGAGTTTCAGTAATTGTGGGTGTGCCGCACTATTGGAGTGTCAGTAATTGAGGATGTGCTGCACTATTGGAGGGTCAGTAATTGAGGGTGTGCTGCACTATTGGAGTGTCAGTAATTGAGGGTGTGCTGCACTATTGGAATTTCAGTAATTGAGGGTGTGCTGCACTATTGGAAGGTCATTAATTGAGGATGTGCTGCACTGTTGGAGGGTCAGTAATTGAGGGTGTGCTGCACTATTGGAGAGTCAGTAATTGAGGGTGTGCTGCACTATTGGAGTTTCAGTAATTGAGGGTGTGCTGCACTATTGGAAGGTCATTAATTGAGGATGTGCTGCACTGTTGGAGGGTCAGTAATTGAGGGTGTGCTGCACTATTGGAGAGTCAGTAATTGAGGGTGTGCTGCACTATTGGAGTGTCAGTAATTGAGGGTGTGCTGCACTATTGGAGCGTCAGCAATTGAGGGTGTGCTGCACTATTGGAGTGTCAGTAATTGAGTGTGTGCTGCACTATTGGAGTGTCAGTAATTGAGTGTGTGCTGCACTATTGGAGGGTCAGTAATTGAGGGTGTTCTGCACTAAAATAGTGTCAGTAATTGAGGGAATTCTGCACTATTGGAGTGTCAGTATTTGAGGGTGTGTAGCACTATTGGAGAGTCAGTAATTGAGGCTGTGCTGCACTATTGGAGTGTCAGTAATTGAGGCTGTGCTGCACTATTGGAGTGTCAGTAATTGAGGGTGTGCTGCACTATGGGAGTGTCACTAATTGAGGGTGTGCTGCACTATTGGAGTGTCAGTAATTGAGTGTGTGCTGCACTATTGGAGTATCAGTAATTGAGGGTGTGCTGCACTATTGGAGTGTCAGTAATTGAGTGTGTGCTGCACTATTGGAGTATCAGTAATTGAGGGTGTGCTGCACTATTGGAGTGTCAGTAATTGAGGGCGTGCTGCACTATTGGAGAGTCAGTAATTGAGGGTGTGCTGCACTATTGGAGAGTCAGTAATTGAGGGCGTGCTGCACTATTGGAGAGTCAGTAATTGAGGGTGTGCTGCACTATTGGAGTGTCAGTAATTGAGGGTTTGCGGCATTATTGGATTGTCACGAACTGAGGGTTGCTGCAATATTGGAGTGCCAGGAATTGAGGGTTTGCTGCACTAAAATAGTATCAGTAATTGAGGGAGTTCTGCACTACTGGAGTGTCAGTAATTGAGGTTCTGCTGCACTATTGGAGTGTCAGTAATTGAGGGTGTGCTGCACTATTGGAGGGTCAGTAATTGAGGGTGTGCTGCACTATTGGAGGGTCAGTAATTGAGGTTCTGCTGCACTATTGGAGTGTCAGTAATTGAGGGAATTCTGCACTATCGGAGTGTCAGTAATTCAGGGTGATCTGCACTATTGGAGTGTCAGTAATTGAGGGTGTGCTGCACTATTGGAGTGTCAGTAATTGAGGGTGTGCTGCACTATTGGATGGACAGTAATTGAGGGTGTGCTGCACAATTGGATTGTCAGTAATTGAGGGTGTGCTGCACTATTGGTGAGTCAGTAATTGAGGGTTTGCTGCACTAAAATTTTATCAGTAATTGAGGGAATTCTGCTCTATTGGAGTGTCAGTAATTGAGGATGTGCTGCACTATTGGGGTGTCAGTAATTGAGGTTGTGCTGCACTATTGGAGAGTCAGTAAAAGAGGGTGTGCTGCACTATTGGAGGGTCAGTAATTGAGGGTGTGCTGCACTATTGGAGTGTCAGTAATTGAGGGTGTGCTGCACTATTGGAGTGTCAGTAATTGAGGGTGTGCTGCACTATTGGAGTGTCAGTAATTGAGGGTGTGCTGCACTATTGGAGTGTCAGTAATTGAGGGTGTGCTGCACTATTGGAGTGTCAGTAATTGAGGGTGTGCTGCACTATTGGAGTGTCAGTAATTGAGGGTGTGCTGCACTATTGGAGTGTCAGTAATTGAGGGTGTGCTGCACTATTGGAGTGTCAGTAATTGAGGGTGTGCTGCACTATTGGAGTGTCAGTAATTGAGGGTGTGCTGCACTATTGGAGTGTCAGTAATTGAGGGTGTGCTGCACTATTGGAGGGTCAGTAATTGAGGGTGTGCTGCACTATATGTAGTGTCAGTAATTGAGGGTGTGCTGCACTATTGGAGTGTCAGTAATTGAGGGTGTGCTGCACTATTGGAGTGTCAGTAATTGAGGGTGTGCTGCACTATTGGAGTGTCAGTAATTGAGGGTGTGCTGCACTATTGGAGTGTCAGTAATTGAGGGTGTGCTGCACTATTGGAGTATCAGTAATTGAGGGTGTGCTGCACTATTGGAGTGTCAGTAATTGAGGGTGTGCTGCACTATTTGAGTGTCAGTAATTGAGGGTGTGCTGCACTATGGGAGGGTCAGTAATTGAGCGTGTGCTGCACTATTTGAGTGTCATTAATTGAGGATCTGCTGCACTATTGGAGTGTCAGTAATTGAGGGTGTGCTGCACTATTGGAGTGTCAGTAATTGAGGGTGTGCTGCACTATTGGAGTGTCAGTAATTGAGGGTGTGCTGCACTATTGGACTGTCAGTAATTGAGGGTGTGCTGCACTATTGGAGAGTTAGTATTTGAGGGTGTGCTGCACTATTGGAGTGTCAGTAATTGAGGGTGTGCAGCACTATTGGAGGGTCAGTAATTGAGGATGTGCTGCACTATAAGAGGGCCAGTAATTGAGGGTGTGCTGCACTATTGGAGAGTCAGTAATTGAGGGTGTGCAGCACTATTGGAGGGTCAGTAATTGAGGATGTGCTGCACTATAAGAGGGCCAGTAATTGAGGGTGTGCAGCACTATTGGAGGGTCAGTAATTGAGGATGTGCTGTACTATAAGAGGGCCAGTAATTGAGGGTGTGCTGCACTATTGGAGAGTCAGTAATTGAGGGAATTCTGCACTATTGGAGTGTCAGTAGATGAGGGTGTGCTGCACTATTGGACTGTCATTAATTGAGGGTTTGCTGCACTATTGGAGTGTCAGTAATTGAGGGTGTGCTGCACTATTGGAGTGTCAGTAATTGAGGGTGTGCTGCACTATTGGAGTGTCAGTAATTGTGGGTGTGCTGCACTATTGGAGTGTCAGTAATTGAGGGTGTGCTGCACTATTGGAGTGTCAGTAATTGAGGGTGTGCTGCACTATTGGAGTGTCAGTAATTGATGGTGTGCTGCACTATTGGAGTGTCAGTAATTGAGGGTGTGCTGCATTATTGGAGTGTCAGTAATTGAGTGTGTGCTGCACTATTGGAGTGTCAGTAATTGAGGCTGTGCTGCACTATTGGAGTGTCAGTAATTGAGGGTGTGCTGCACTATTGGAGTGTCAGTAATTGAGGGTGTGCTGCACAATTGGAGAGTCAGTAATTGAGGGTATGCTGCACTATTGGTGTGTCAGTAATTGAGGGTGTGCTGCACTATTGAAGTGTCAGTAATTGAGGGTGTGCTGCACTATTGAAGTGTTAGTAATTGAGGGTGTGCTGCAATATTGGAGTGCCAGGGATTGAGGGTTTGCTGCACTAAAATAGTATCAGTAATTGAGGGAATTCTGCACTATTGGAGTGTCAGTAATTGAGGTTGTGCTGCACTATTGGAGTGTCAGTAATTGAGGGTGTGATGCACTATTTGAGTGTCAGTAATTGAGGGTGTGCTGCACTATTGGAGTGTCAGTAATTGAGGGAATTCTGCACTATTGGAGTGTCAGTATTTGAGGTTGTGCTGCAGTATTGGAGTGCCTGTAATTGAGGGTGTGCTGCACTATTGGAGTGTCAGTATTTGAGTGTGTGCTGCACTATTGGATTGTCAGTAATTGAGGGTGTGCTGCCCTATTGGAGGGACAGTAATTGAGGGTGTGCTGCACTATTGGAGTGTCAGTAATTGAGGGTGTTCTGCACTATTGGAGTGTCAGTAATTGAGGCTGTGCTGCACTATTGGAGTGTCACTAATTGAGGGAATTCTGCACTATTGGAGTGTCAGTAATTGAGGGTGATCTGCACTATTGGAGCGTCAGTAATTGAGGGTGTGCTGCACTAATGGAGTGTCAGCTATTGAGGGTGTGCTGCACTATTGGAGTGTCAGTAATTGAGTGCGTGCTACACTATTGGAGTGCCAGTAATTGAGGGTGTGCTGCACTATTGGAGGGTCAGTAATTGAGGGTGTGCTGCACTATTGGAGGGTCAGTAATTGAGGGTTTGCTGCACTATTGGAGTGTCAGTAATTGAGTGTGTGCTGCACTATTGGAGGGTCAGTAATTGAGGTTGTGCTTCACTATTGCAGTGTCTGTATTTGAGGGTTTGCTGCACTATTGGAGGGTCAGTAATTGAGGGTGTGCTGCACTATTGGAGTGTCAGTAATTGAGGGTGTGCTGCACATTTATTGTGTCAGTAATTGAGGTTGAGCAGCACTATTGGAGGGTCAGTAATTGAGGATGTGCTGCACTATTACATGGTCAGTAATTGAGGGTGTGCTGCACTATTGGAGGGTCAGTAATTGAGGGTGTGCTGCACTATTGGAGGGTCAGTAATTGAGGGTGTGCTGCACTATTGGAGTGTCAGTAATTGAGGATGTGCTGCACTATTGGAGTGTCAGTAATTGAGGATGTGCTGCACTATTGGAGTGTCAGTAATTGAGGATGTGCTGCACAACTGCAGTGTCAGTAACTGAGGGTGTGCTGCACTATTGGAGGGTCAGTAATTGAGGGTGTGCTGCACTATTGGAGTGTCAGTAATTGAGGGTGTGCTGCACTATTGGAGTGTCAGTAATTGAGGGTGTGCTTCACTATTGGAGTGTCAGTTATTGAGGGTGTGCTGCACTATTGGAGGGTCAGTAATTGAGGGTGTGCTGCACTATTGGAGAGTCAGTAATTGAGGGTGTGCTGCACTATTGGAGAGTCAGTAATTGAGGGTGTGCTTCACTATTGGAGTGTCAGTTATTGAGGGTGTGCTGCACTATTGGAGGGTCAGTAATTGAGGGTGTGCTGCACTATTGGAGTGCCAGTAATTGAGGGTGTGCTGCACTATTGGAGGGTCAGTAATTAAGGGTGTGCTTCACTATTGCAGTGTCTGTATTTGAGGGTTTGCTGCACTATTGGAGGGTCAGTAATTGAGTGTGTGCTGCACTATTGGAGTGTCAGTAATTGAGGGTGTGCTGCACATTTATTGTGTCAGTAATTGAGGTTGAGGTGCACTATTGGAGGGTCAGTAATTGAGGATGTGCTGCACTATTACAGGGTCAGTAATTGAGGGTGTGCTGCACTATTGGAGTGTCAGTAATTGAGGGTGTGCTGCACTATTGGAGGGTTAGTAATTGAGGATGTGCTGCACTATTACAGGGTCAGTAATTGAGATTGTGCTGCACTATTGGAGTGTCAGTAATTGAGGGTGTGCTGCACTATTGGAGTGTCAGTAATTGAGGGTGTGCTGCACTATTGGAGTGTCATTAATTGAGGGTGTGCTGCACTATTGGAGTGTCAGTAATTGATGGTGAGCTGCACTATTGGAAGGTCATTAATTGAGGATGTGCTGCACTGTTGGAGTGTCAGTAATGGAGGGTGTGCTGCACTATTGGAGGATCTGTAATTGAGGGTGTGCTGCACTTTTGGAGGGTCATTAATTGAGGGTGTGCTGCACTATAAGAGGGCCAGTAAATGAGGGTGTGCTGCACTATTGGAGAGTCAGTAATTGAGGGTGTTCTGCACTAAAATAGTGTCAGTAATTGAGGGAATTCTGCACTATTGGAGTGTCAGTATTTGAGGGTGTGCTGCACTATTGGATGGTCAGTAATTGAGGGTGTGCTGCACTGTTGGAGGGTCATTAATTGAGGGTGTGCTGCACTATTGGAGAGTCAGTAATTGAGGGTGTTCTGCACTTAAACAGTGTCAGTAATTGAGGGAATTCTGCACTATTGGAGTGTCAGTATTTGAGGGTGTGCAGCACCTTTGGAGAGTCAGTAATTGAGGGTGAGCTGCACAACTGCAGTGTCAGTAATTGAGGGTGTGCTGCACTATTGGAGTGTCAGTAATTGAGGGTTTGCTGCACTAAAATATTATCAGTAATTGAGGGAATTCTGCACTATTGGAGTGTCAGAAATTGAGGGTGCGCTGCACTATTGGAGTGTCAGTAATTGAGGATGTGCTGAACTATTGGAGTGACAGTAATTGAGGGTGTGCTACACTATTGGAGAGTCAGTAATTGAGGGTGTGCTGCACTATTGGAGGGTCAGTAATTGAGGGTGTGCTACACTATTGGAGTGTCAGTAATTGAGGGTGTGCTGCACTATTGGAGTGTCAGTAACTGAGGGTGTGCTGCACTATTGGAGTGTCAGTAATTGAGGGTGTGCCGCACTATTGGAGTATCATTAATTGAGGGTGTGCCGCACTATTGGAGTGTCAGTAATTGAGGGTGTGCTGCACTATTGGAGTGTCAGTTATTGAGGGTGTGCTGCACTATTGGAGGGTCAGTAATTGAGGGTGTGCTGCACTATTGGAGTGTCAGTAATTGAGGGTGTGCTGCACTATTGGAGGGACAGTAATTGAGGGTTTGCTGCACTATTGGAGGGTCAGTTATTGAGGGTATGCTGCACTATTGGAGGGTCAGTAATTGAGGGTGATCTGCACTATTGGAGTGTCAGTAATTGAGGGTGTGCTGCACTATTGGAGTGTCAGTAATTGAGCTTGTGCAGCTCTATTGGAGTGTCAGTAATTGAGGTTGTGCTGCACTATTGGAGTGTCAGTAATTGAGGGTGTGCTGCACTATTGGAGGGTCAGTAATTGAGGGTGTGCTGCACTATTGGAGGGTCAGTAATTGAGGGTGTGCTGCACTATTGGATTGTCAGTAATTTTGGGTTTGCTGCACTATTGGAGTGTCAGTAATTGAGGTTGTGCTGCACTATTGGAGTGCCAGTAATTGAGGGTGTGCTGCACTATTGGAGGGTCAGTAATTGAGGGTGTGCTTCACTATTGCAGTGTCTGTATTTGAGGGTTTGCTGCACTATTGGAGGGTCAGTAATTGAGGGTGTGCTGCACTATTGCAGTGTCTGTATTTGAGGGTTTGCTGCACTATTGGAGTGTCAGTAATTGAGGGTGTGCTGCACATTTATTGTGTCAGTAATTGAGGTTGAGGTGCACTATTGGAGGGTCAGTAATTGAGGATGTGCTGCACTATTACAGGGTCAGTAATTGAGGGTGTGCTGCACTATTGGAGTGTCAGTAATTGAGGGTGTGCTGCACTATTGGAGGGTTAGTAATTGAGGATGTGCTGCACTATTACAGGGTCAGTAATTGAGGGTGTGCTGCACTATTGGAGTGTCAGTAATTGAGGGTTTGCTGCACTATTGGAAGGTCATTAATTGAGGATGTGCTGCACTTTTGGAGTGTCAGTAATTGAGGGTGTGCTGCACTATTGGAGGGTCAGTAATTGATGGTTTTCTGCACTTTTGGAGGGTCAATAATTGAGGGTGTGCTGCAGTATTGGAGAGTCAGTAATTGAGGGTGTTCTGCACTAAAATAGTGTCAGTAATTGAGGGAATTCTGCACTTTTGGAGTGTCAGTATTTGAGGGTGTGCTGCACTATTGGAGGGTCAGTAATTGAGGGTGTGCTGCACTGTAGGAGGGTCATTAATTGAGGGTGTGCTGCACTATTGGAGTGTCAGTAATTGAGGGTGTGCTGCACTTAAATAGTGTCAGTAATTGAGGGAATTCTGCACTATTGGAGTGTCAGTATTTGAGGGTGTGCAGCACTATTGGAGAGTCAGTAATTGAGGGTGTGCTGCACTATTGGAGGGTCAGTAATTGAGGGTGTGCTGCACAACTGCAGTGTCAGTAGTTGAGGGTGTGCTGCACTATTGGAGTGTCAGTAATTGAGGGTGTGCTGCACTATTGGAGTGTCAGTAATTGAGGGTGTTCTGCACTATTGGAGTGTCAGTAATTGAGGATGTGCTGCACTATTGGAGTGACAGTAATTGAGGGTGTGCTGCACTATTGGAGGGTCAGTAATTGAGGGAGTGGTACACTATTGGAGTGTCAGTAATTGAGGGTGTGCCACACTATTGGAGTATCAGTAATTGAGGGTGTGCCGCACTATTGGAGTGTCAGTAATTGAGGGTGTGCTGCACTATTGGAGTGTCAGTAATTGAGGGTGTGCTGCACTATTGGAGTGTCAGTTATTGAGGGTGTGCTGCACTATTGGAGGGTCAGTAATTGAGGGTGTGCTGCACTATTGGAGTGTCAGTAATTGAGGGTGTGCTGCACTATTGGAGGGTCAGTAATTGAGGGTTTGCTGCACTATTGGAGTGTCAGTTATTGAGGGTATGCTGCACAATTGGAGGGTCAGTAATTGAGGGTGATCTGCACTATTGGAGTGTCAGTAATTGAGGGTGTGCAGCACTATTGGAGTGTCAGTAATTGAGTGTGTGCTGCACTATTGGAGTGTCAGTAATTGTGGGTGTGCTGCACTATTGGAGTGTCAGTAATTGTGGGTGTGCTGCACTATTGGAGTGTCAGTATTTGAGGGTGTGCTGCACTATTGGAGTGTCAGTAATTGAGGTTGTGCTGCACTATTGGTGTGTCAGTAATTGAGGGTGTGCTGCACTATTGGAGTGTCAGCAATTGAGGGTGTGCTGCTTTATTGGAGAGTCAGTAATTGAGGGGGTGCTGCACTATTGGAGTGTCAGTAATTGAGGGTGTGCTGCACTATTGGAGTGTCAGTAATTGAGGTTGTGCTGCACTATTGGAGTGTCAGCAATTGAGGGTGTGCTGCTTTATTGGAGAGTCAGTAATTGAGGGTGTGCTGCACTATTGGAGTGTCAGTAATTGAGGGTGTGCTGCACAATTGGAAGGTCATTAATTGAGGGTGTGCTGCACTATTGGAGGGTCAGTAATTGAGGGTGTGCTTCACTATTGCAGTGTCTGTATTTGAGGGTTTGCTGCACTATTGGAGGGTCAGTAATTGAGGATGTGCTGCACTATGGGAGTGTCAGTAATTGAGGGTGTGCTGCACATTTATTGTGTCAGTAATTGAGGTTGAGGTGCACTATTGGAGGGTCAGTAATTGAGGATGTGCTGCACTATTACAGGGTCAGTAATTGAGGATGTGCTGCACTATTGGAGGGTCAGTAATTGAGTGTGTGCTGCACTATTGGAGTGTCAGCAATTGAGGGTGTGCTGCACTATTGGAGTGTCAGTAATTGAGGGTGTGCTGCACTATTACAGGGTCAGTAATTGAGGATGTGCTGCACTATTGGAGGGTCAGTAATTGAGTGTGTGCTGCACTATTGGAGTGTCAGTAATTGAGGATGTGCTGCACTATTGGAGTGTCAGTAATTGAGGATGTGCTGCACTATTACAGGGTCAGTAATTGAGGGTGTGCTGCACTATTGGAGTGTCAGTAATTGAGGGTGTGCTGCACTATTACAGGGTCAGTAATTGAGGATGTGCTGCACTATTGGAGTGTCAGTAATTGAGGGTGTGCTGCACTATTGGAGTGTCAGTAATTGAGGGTGTGCTGCACTATTGGAGGGTCAGTAATTGAGTGTGTGCTGCACTATTGGAGTGTCAGTAATTGAGGGTGTGCTGCACTATTGGAGGGTTAGTAATTGAGGATGTGCTGCACTATTACAGGGTCAGTAATTGAGGGTGTGCTGCACTATTGGAGTGTCAGTAATTGAGGGTGTGCTGCACTATTGGAGTGTCAGTAATTGAGGGTGTGCTGCACTATTGGAGAGTCAGTAATTGAGGGTGTGCTGCACTATTGGAGTGTCAGTAATTGAGGGTGTGCTGCACTATTGGAGTGTCAGTAATTGAGGGTGTGCTGCACTATTGGAGTGTCAGTAATTGAGGGTGTGCTTCACTATTGCAGTGTCAGTAATTGAGGGTGTGCTTCACTATTGCAGTGTCAGTAATTGAGGGTGTGCTGCATTATTGGAGTGTCTGTAATTGAGGGTGTGCTTCACTATTGCAGTGTCAGTAATTGAGGGTGTGCTGCACTATTGGAGTGTCAGTAATTGAGGGTGTGCTGCACTATTGGAGGGTCAGTAATTGAGGGTGTGCTGCACTATTGGAAGGTCATTAATTGAGGATGTGCTGCACTGTTGGAGGGTCAGTAATTGAGGGTGTGCTGCACTATTGGAGAGTCAGTAATTGAGGGTGTGCTGCACTATTGGAGTGTCAGTAATTGAGTGTGTGCTGCACTATTGGAGCGTCAGCAATTGAGGGTGTGCTGCACTATTGGAGTGTCAGTAATTGAGTGTGTGCTGCACTATTGGAGTGTCAGTAATTGAGTGTGTGCTGCACTATTGGAGGGTCAGTAATTGAGGGTGTTCTGCACTAAAATAGTGTCAGTAATTGAGGGAATTCTGCACTATTGGAGTGTCAGTATTTGAGGGTGTGTAGCACTATTGGAGTGTCAGTAATTGAGGCTGTGCTGCACTATTGGAGTGTCAGTAATTGAGGCTGTGCTGCACTATTGGAGTGTCAGTAATTGAGGGTGTGCTGCACTATTGGAGTGTCACTAATTGAGGGTGTGCTGCACTATTGGAGTGTCAGTAATTGAGTGTGTGCTGCACTATTGGAGTATCAGTAATTGAGGGTGTGCTGCACTATTGGAGTGTCAGTAATTGAGTGTGTGCTGCACTATTGGAGTATCAGTAATTGAGGGTGTGCTGCACTATTGGAGTGTCAGTAATTGAGGGCGTGCTGCACTATTGGAGAGTCAGTAATTGAGGGTGTGCTGCACTATTGGAGTGTCAGTAATTGAGGGTTTGCGGCATTATTGGATTGTCACGAACTGAGGGTTGCTGCAATATTGGAGTGCCAGGAATTGAGGGTTTGCTGCACTAAAATAGTATCAGTAATTGAGGGAGTTCTGCACTACTGGAGTGTCAGTAATTGAGGTTCTGCTGCACTATTGGAGTGTCAGTAATTGAGGGTGTGCTGCACTATTGGAGTGTCAGTAATTGAGGGAATTCTGCACTATCGGAGTGTCAGTAATTCAGGGTGATCTGCACTATTGGAGTGTCAGTAATTGAGGGTGTGCTGCACTATTGGATGGTCAATAATTGACGGTGTGCTGCACAATTGGATGGTCAGTAATTGAGGGTGTGCTGCACTATTGGAGTGTCAGTAATTGAGGGTGTGCTGCACTATTGGATGGACAGTAATTGAGGGTGTGCTGCACAATTGGATTGTCAGTAATTGAGGTTGTGCTGCACTATTGGAGTGTCAGTAATTGAGGGTGTGCTGCACTATTGGAGTGTCAGTAATTGAGGGTGTGCTGCACTATTGGAGGGTCAGTAATTGAGTGTGTGCTGCACTATTGGAGTTTCAGTAATTGAGGGTGTGCTGCACTATTGGAGTGTCAGTAATTGAGGGTGTGCTGCACTATTGGAGTGTCAGTAATTGAGGGTGTGCTGCACTATTGGAGTGTCAGTAATTGAGGGTGTGCTATATTATTGGAGTGTCAGTAATTGAGGGTGTGCTGCACTATTGGAGTGTCAGTAATTGAGGGTGTGCTGCACTATTGGAGTGTCAGTAATTGAGGGTGTGCTGCACTATTGGAGTGTCAGTAATTGAGGGTGTGCTGCACTATTGGAGTGTCAGTAATTGAGGGTGTGCTGCACTATTGGAGTGTCAGTAAAAGAGGGTGTGCTGCACTATTGGAGGGTCAGTAATTGAGGGTGTGCTGCACTATTGGAGAGTCAGTAATTGAGGGTGTTCTGCACTATTGGAGGGTCAGTAATTGAGGGTGTGCTGCACTATTGGAGTGTCAGTAATTGAGGGTGTGCTGCACTATTGGAGAGTCAGTAATTGAGGGTGTTCTGCACTATTGGAGGGTCAGTAATTGAGGGTGTGCTGCACTATTGGAGTGTCAGTAATTGAGGGTGTGCAGCACTATTGGAGTGTCAGTAATTGAGGGTGTGCTGCACTATTGTAGGGTCAGTAATTGAGGGTGTGCTGCACTATTGTAGGGTCAGTAATTGAGGGTGTGCTGCACTATTGGAGGGTCAGTAATTGAGGGTGTGCTGCACTATTGGAGTGTCAGTAATTGAGGTTATGCTGCACTATTGGAGTGTCAGTAATTGAGGGTGGGCTGCACTATTGGAGTGTCAGTAAAAGAGGGTGTGCTGCACTATTGGAGGGTCAGTAATTGAGTGTGTGCTGCACTATTGGAGGGTCAGTAATTGAGGGTGTGCTGCACTATTCGAGTGTCAGTAATTGAGGGTGTGCTACACTATTGGAGTGTCAGTAATTGAGGGTGTGCTGCACTATTGTAGGGTCAGTAATTGAGGGTGTGCTGCACTATTGGAAGGTCATTAATTGAGGGTGTGCTGCACTATTACAGGGTCAGTAATTGAGGGTGTGCTGCACTATTGCAGTGTCAGTTATTGAGGGTGTGCTACACTATTGGTGGGTCAGTAATTGAGGGTGTGCTGCACTATTGGAGGGTCAGTAATTGAGGTTGATCTGCACTATTGGAGTGTCAGTAATTGAGGGTGTGCTGCACTATTGGGGAGTCAGTAATTGAGGATGTGCTGCACTATTGGGGAGTCAGTAATTGAGGGTGTGCTGCACTGTTGGAGTGTCAGTAATTGAGGGTGTGCTGCACTATTGGAGTGTCAGTAATTGAGGATGTGCTGCACTATTGGAGTGTCAGTAATTGAGGGTGTGCTGCACTATTGGAGGGTCAGTAATTGAGGGTGTGCTGCACTATTGGTGTGTCAGTAATTGAGGGTGTTCTGCACTATTGGAGGGTCAGTAATTGAGGGTGTGCTGCACTATTGGAGTGTCAGTAATTGAGGGTGTGCTGCAGTATTGGAGGGTTAGTAATTGAGAGTGTGCTGCACTATTGGAGTGTCAGAAATTGAGGGTGTGCTGCACTATTGGAGGGTCAGTAATTGAGGGTGTGCTGCACTTTTGGAGGGTCATTAATTGAGGGTGTGCTGCACTATTGGAGTGTCAGAAATTGAGGGTGTGCTGCACTATTGGAGTGCCAGTAATTGAGGGTGTGCTGCACTATTGGAGAGTCAGTAATTGAGGGTGTGCTGCACTATTACAGGGTCAGTAATTGAGGGTGTGCTGCACTATTGGAGTGTCAGTAATTGAGGGTGTGCTGCACTATTGGAGTGTCAGTAATTGAGGGTGTGCTGCACTTTTGGAGGGTCATTAATTGAGGGTGTGCTGCACTATAAGAGGGCCAGTAATTGAGGGTGTGCTGCACTATTGGAGTGTCAGTAATTGAGGGTGTGCTGCACTATTGGAAGGTCAGTAATTGAGGGTGTGCTGCACTATTGGAAGGTCAGTAATTGAGGGTGTGCTGCACTATTGGAGTGTCAGTAATTGAGGGTGTGCTGCACTATTACAGGGTCAGTAATTGAGGGTGTGCTGCACTATTGGAGTGTCAGTAATTGAGGGTGTGCTGCACTATTACAGGGTCAGTAATTGAGGGTGTGCTGCACTATTGGAGTGTCAGTAATTGAGGGTGTGCTGCACTTTTGGAGGGTCATTAATTGAGGGTGTGCTGCACTATAAGAGGGCCAGTAATTGAGGGTGTGCTGCACTATTGGAGAGTCAGTAATTGAGGGTGTTCTGCACTAAAATAGTGTCAGTAATTGAGGGAATTCTGCACTATTGGAGTGTCAGTAATTGAGGGTGTGCTGCACTATTGGAGGGTCAGTAATTGAGGGTGTGCAGCACTATTGGAGAGTCAGTAATTGAGGCTGTGCTGCACTATTGGAGTGTCAGTAATTGAGGGTGTGCTGCACTATTGGAGTGTCAGTAATTGAGGGTGTGCTGCACTATTGGAGTGTCAGTAATTGAGGCTGTGCTGCACTATTGGAGTGTCAGTAATTGAGGGTGTG
>NW_027597371.1:0-83963 GCF_964194155.1 Cetorhinus maximus
CTGTTTTGTATTTTTCAATGTTGAGTTTGTAGTTGAATTTGTTGGTGTTTTTCAATGTTGAGGTTGTTGTAGAATTTTTTCGTGTTTTTCATTGTTGAGGATGTTGTTGAATTTGTTGGTGTTATCAATTTTTTTGTTGAGCTTGTTTGTATTTTTAAAAGTTGAGGATGTTGTTGAATCTGTTGCTGTTTTTGAAAGTTGAGGTCGTTGAATCGGTTGGTGATTTTCAATATTGCTGTTGCTGTTGGATTTGTTGGGGTTATCAATGGTTTTTTTTGAACTTTTTTGTGTTTTTCAAAGTTGAGGTTTTTGCTGAATTTATTGATGTTATCAATGTTTATTTTGTTGAACTTTTTTGTACGTTTAAACGTTGAGGTTGATTTTGAATTTGTTGGTTGTTTTTCATTGTTGAGGATGTTGTTGAATTTGTTGGCGGTTTTCAATGTTGAGGTTGTTGTTGAATTTCTTGGTGCTGTTCATTGTTGAGGTTGTTGTTGAATTTGTTGGTGTTTTTCAATGGTGAGGTTTTTGTTGAATTAGTTGGTGTTTTCATTGTTGAGGTTGTTGTTAAATTTGATGTTGTTTTTCAATGTTGAGGTTGTTGTAGAATTTATTGGTGTTTTTCAAAGTTAAGGTCGTTGAATTTGTTGGTGATTTTCAATATAGAGGTTGTTGTTGAATTTGTTGTTGTTATCAATGGGTTTTTTTGAACTTTTTTGTGTTTTTCAAATTTGAGGTTGTTGATGAATTTGTTGGTGATATACAGTGTTGAGGTTGTTGAATTTTTTGGTGATATTTCAATACTTAGGTTGTTGTGGAATTTGTTGATGTTATTAATGTTATTTTTTGAACATTTTGTATTTTTCAATGTTGAGGTTGTTGTTGAATATTTTCTTTTATATCATTGTTGAGGTTGGTCTTGAATTTGTTGGTGTTTTTCAATGTTGAGGTTCTTGTTGAATTTGTTGGTGTTTCTCAATGGTGAGGTTTTTGTTGAATTTTGTGGTCTTTCCATTGTTGAGTTGGTTCTTAAATTTGTTGGTGTTTTTCAATGTTGAGGTTGTTACATTTGTTGGTGATTTTAAACATTGAGGATGTAGTTGAATTTGTTGGTGTTGTCAATGTTTATTTTGTTGAACTTTTTTTTTAGTTTTAAAAGTTGAGGTTGTTGCTGAATTTTTTATTCCTTTTCAATGTTGAGGTTGTTGTTGAATATGTTTTGTGTTTTTCAATGTTGAGGTTGTAGTTGAATTTATTGGTGTTTTTCAATGTTGATGTTGTTGAATATGTTGGTGATTTTCAATATTGAGTTTGTTGTTGAATTTGTTGGTGTTATCAATGTTATTTTTTGAACTGTTTTGTATTATTCAATGTTGAAGTTGCTGTTGAATTTGTTGGTGCTTTTCAATGTTGAGTTTGTAGTTGAATTTGTTGGTCTTTTTCAATGTTGAGTTTGTTGTTGAATTTGTTGGTGTTTTTCAATGTTGAGGTTGTTATTGAATTTGTTGGTGATTTTTAATATTGGGGTTGTTGTTGAATTTGTTGGTGTTATCAATGTTATTTTTTGAACTGTTTTGTATTTTTCAATGTTGAGGTTTTTGTTGAATTTGTTGGTGTTTTTCATTGTTGACGATGTTGTTGAATTTGTTGGTGTTATCAATTTTTTTTGAACTTGTTTATATTTTTAAAAGTTGAGGATGTTGTTGAATTTGTTGCTGTTTGTCAAGGTTGAGGTTGTTGAATTGCTTGGTGATTTTTAATATTGCTGTTGTTGTTGAATTTCTTGGGGTTATCAATTGTTTTATTTGAACTTTTTTGTGCTTCTCAAAGTTGAGGTTTTTGAAGAATTTATTGATGTTATCAATGTTTATTTTGTTGAACTTATTTGTAATTTTAAAGGTGGAGGTTGATTTGGAATTTGTTGGTTGTCTTTCATTGTTGAGATTGTTGTTTTATTTTTCTTTGCTGTTCATTGTTGAGGTTTTTGTTGAATTTGTTGGTGTTATCAATGTTCTTTTTTCAACTTTTTTTTACTTTTAAAAGTTGTGGTTATTGTTGAATTTGATGGTGTTTATCACTGATGAGGTTGTTGTTGAATTTGTTGCTGTTATCAATGTTTTCTTTTGAAATGTTTTGTGTTTTTCAATGTTGAGGTTGTTGAATTTGCTGGTGATTTGCAATATTGAGGTTGTTGATGAATTTGTTGGTGTTATCAACGTTTGTTTTGTTGAACTTTTTGGTACTTTTAATAGTTGAGGTTGTTGTTGAAATTGTTTGGATTTTCAATATTGAGGTTCTGTTGAAATTGTTGGCGTTTTTCAATGTTGAGGTTGTTGTTAAACTTGTTGGTGTTATCAATGTTATTTTTCGAACTTTTTAGTATTTTTCAAAGTTAGATTGTTGTTGAATTTGTTGGTATTTTTCAATGTTGAGGTTGTTGTTGAATTTGTTGGTGTTTTTCAATATTGAGGTTGTTGTTGAATTTGTTGGTGTTTTTCAATGTTGAGGTTCTTGTTGAATTTGTTGGTGTTTTTCAATGTTGAGGTTGTTGTTGAATTTGTTGGTGTTATCAATGTTATTTTTTGAACTGTTTTGTATTTTTCAATGTTGTGGTCGTTGTTGAATTTGTTGGTATTTTTCAATGTTGCGATTGTTGTTAAATTTTTTGGTGTTTTTCATTTTTGAGGCTGTTGTTGAATTTGTTGGTGTTTTTCATTGTTGAGGATGTTGTTGAATTTGTTGGTGTTATCAATTTTTTTTGAACTTGTTTGTAGTTTTAAAAGTTGAGGATGTTGTTGAATTTGTTGGTGTTTTTCAAAGTTGAGGTCGTTGAATTGGTATGTGATTTTTAATATTGCTGTTGTTTAGAATTTGTTGGGGTTATCAATTGTATTATTGGAACTTTTTTGTGTTTCTCAAAGTTGAGGTTTTTGCAGAATTTATTGATGTTATCAATGTTTATTTTGTTGAACTTATTTGTAATTTTAAAGGTTGAGGTTGATTTGGAATTTGTTCGTTGTTTTTCATTGTTGAAGTTGTTGTTGAATTTGTTGGTGTTTTTCAATGTTGAGGTTGTTGTTTTATTTTCTGTTGCTGTTCATTGTTGAGGTTTTTGTTGAATTTGTTGGTGTCATCAATGTTCTTTTTTCAACTTTTTTCTACTTTTAAAAGTTGAGGTTATTGTTGAATTTGTTGGTGTTTATCACTGATGAGGTTGTTGTTGAATTTGTTGGTGATTTTCAATGTTGAGGTTGTTGTTGAATTTGTTGGTGATTTTCAATATTGAGGTTGTTGTTCAATTTGTTGGTGTTATCAATGGCTTTTTTCAACTTTTTAGTACATGTAAAAGTTGAGGTTGTTGTTGAATTTGTTGGTGTTTTTCAATGAAGAGGTTGTTGTTGAATTTGTTGGTGATTTTCAATGTTGAGGTTGTTGTTAAATTCGTTGATGTTTTTCATTGTTGATGTTGTTGTTGAACTTGTTGGTGATATTCAGTGTTTAGGTTGGTGAATTTATTGGTGATTTTAAATGTTGAGGTTGTTGTTGAATTGGACAGTGTCATCAATGTTTATTTTGTTGCACTTGTTTGTATTTTTAAAAGTTGTGGTCGTTGTTGAATTTATTGGTATTTTCACTGTTCATTTTGTTGAACTTTTTTGTACTTTTAAATGTTGAGGTTGTTGTTTAATTTGTTGGTGTTTTTCAATGTTGATGTTGTTGAATTTGTTGGTGTTATCAATGTTTTCTTTTGAACTGTTTTGTCTTTTTCAATGTTGAGGTTGTTGAATTTGCTGGTGATTTGGAATATTGAGGTTGTTGATGAATTTGTTGGTATTATCAACGTTTGTTTTGTTGAACTTTTTGGTCCTTTTAATAGTTGAGGTTGTTGTTGAAATTGTTTGGATTTTCAATATTGAGGTTGTTGTTGAAATTGTTGGTGTTATCAATGTTATTTTTTGAACTGTTTTGTATTTTTCAATGTTGAGTTTGTAGTTGAATTTGTTGGTGTTTTTCAATGTTGAGGTTGTTGTAGAATTTTTTCGTGTTTTTCATTGTTGAGGATGTTGTTGAATTTGTTGGTGTTATCAATTTTTTTGTTGAGCTTGTTTGTATTTTTAAAAGTTGAGGATGTTGTTGAATCTGTTGCTGTTTTTGAAAGTTGAGGTCGTTGAATCGGTTGGTGATTTTCAATATTGCTGTTGCTGTTGGATTTGTTGGGGTTATCAATGGTTTTTTTTGAACTTTTTTGTGTTTTTCAAAGTTGAGGTTTTTGCTGAATTTATTGATGTTATCAATGTTTATTTTGTTGAACTTTTTTGTACGTTTAAACGTTGAGGTTGATTTTGAATTTGTTGGTTGTTTTTCATTGTTGAGGATGTTGTTGAATTTGTTGGCGGTTTTCAATGTTGAGGTTGTTGTTGAATTTCTTGGTGCTGTTCATTGTTGAGGTTGTTGTTGAATTTGTTGGTGTTTTTCAATGGTGAGGTTTTTGTTGAATTAGTTGGTGTTTTCATTGTTGAGGTTGTTGTTAAATTTGATGTTGTTTTTCAATGTTGAGGTTGTTGTAGAATTTATTGGTGTTTTTCAAAGTTAAGGTCGTTGAATTTGTTGGTGATTTTCAATATAGAGGTTGTTGTTGAATTTGTTGTTGTTATCAATGGGTTTTTTTGAACTTTTTTGTGTTTTTCAAATTTGAGGTTGTTGATGAATTTGTTGGTGATATACAGTGTTGAGGTTGTTGAATTTTTTGGTGATATTTCAATACTTAGGTTGTTGTGGAATTTGTTGATGTTATTAATGTTATTTTTTGAACATTTTGTATTTTTCAATGTTGAGGTTGTTGTTGAATATTTTCTTTTATATCATTGTTGAGGTTGGTCTTGAATTTGTTGGTGTTTTTCAATGTTGAGGTTCTTGTTGAATTTGTTGGTGTTTCTCAATGGTGAGGTTTTTGTTGAATTTTGTGGTCTTTCCATTGTTGAGTTGGTTGTTAAATTTGTTGGTGTTTTTCAATGTTGAGGTTGTTACATTTGTTGGTGATTTTAAACATTGAGGATGTAGTTGAATTTGTTGGTGTTGTCAATGTTTATTTTGTTGAACTTTTTTTTTAGTTTTAAAAGTTGAGGTTGTTGCTGAATTTTTTATTCCTTTTCAATGTTGAGGTTGTTGTTGAATTTGTTTTGTGTTTTTCAATGTTGAGGTTGTAGTTGAATTTATTGGTGTTTTTCAATGTTGATGTTGTTGAATATGTTGGTGATTTTCAATATTGAGTTTGTTGTTGAATTTGTTGGTGTTATCAATGTTATTTTTTGAACTGTTTTGTATTATTCAATGTTGAAGTTGCTGTTGAATTTGTTGGTGCTTTTCAATGTTGAGTTTGTAGTTGAATTTGTTGGTCTTTTTCAATGTTGAGTTTGTTGTTGAATTTGTTGGTGTTTTTCAATGTTGAGGTTGTTATTGAATTTGTTGGTGATTTTTAATATTGGGGTTGTTGTTGAATTTGTTGGTGTTATCAATGTTATTTTTTGAACTGTTTTGTATTTTTCAATGTTGAGGTTTTTGTTGAATTTGTTGGTGTTTTTCATTGTTGACGATGTTGTTGAATTTGTTGGTGTTATCAATTTTTTTTGAACTTGTTTATATTTTTAAAAGTTGAGGATGTTGTTGAATTTGTTGCTGTTTGTCAAGGTTGAGGTTGTTGAATTGCTTGGTGATTTTTAATATTGCTGTTGTTGTTGAATTTCTTGGGGTTATCAATTGTTTTATTTGAACTTTTTTGTGCTTCTCAAAGTTGAGGTTTTTGAAGAATTTATTGATGTTATCAATGTTTATTTTGTTGAACTTATTTGTAATTTTAAAGGTTGAGGTTGATTTGGAATTTGTTGGTTGTCTTTCATTGTTGAGATTGTTGTTTTATTTTTCTTTGCTGTTCATTGTTGAGGTTTTTGTTGAATTTGTTGGTGTTATCAATGTTCTTTTTTCAACTTTTTTTTACTTTTAAAAGTTGTGGTTATTGTTGAATTTGATGGTGTTTATCACTGATGAGGTTGTTGTTGAATTTGTTGCTGTTATCAATGTTTTCTTTTGAAATGTTTTGTGTTTTTCAATGTTGAGGTTGTTGAATTTGCTGGTGATTTGCAATATTGAGGTTGTTGATGAATTTGTTGGTGTTATCAACGTTTGTTTTGTTGAACTTTTTGGTACTTTTAATAGTTGAGGTTGTTGTTGAAATTGTTTGGATTTTCAATATTGAGGTTCTGTTGAAATTGTTGGCGTTTTTCAATGTTGAGGTTGTTGTTAAACTTGTTGGTGTTATCAATGTTATTTTTCGAACTTTTTAGTATTTTTCAAAGTTAGATTGTTGTTGAATTTGTTGGTATTTTTCAATGTTGAGGTTGTTGTTGAATTTGTTGGTGTTTTTCAATATTGAGGTTGTTGTTGAATTTGTTGGTGTTTTTCAATGTTGAGGTTCTTGTTGAATTTGTTGGTGTTTTTCAATGTTGAGGTTGTTGTTGAATTTGTTGGTGTTATCAATGTTATTTTTTGAACTGTTTTGTATTTTTCAATGTTGTGGTCGTTGTTGAATTTGTTGGTATTTTTCAATGTTGCAATTGTTGTTCTATTTTTTTGTGTTTTTAATTGTTGAGGCTGTTGTTGAATTTGTTGGTGTTATCAATTTTTTTGTTGAACTTGTTTTTATTTTTAAAAGTTGAGGATGTTGTAGAATCTGTTGGTGCTTTTGAAAGTTGAGGTCGTTGAATCGGTTGGTGAGTTTCGATATAGCTGTTGCTGTTGAAGTTGTTGGGGTTATCAATGGTTTTTTTTGAACTTTTTTGTGTTTTTCAAAGTTGAGGTTTTTGCTGAATTTATTGATGTTATCAATATTTATTTTGTTGAACTTTTTTGTACGTTTAAACGTTGATATGAATTTGAATTTGTTGGTTGTTTTTCATTGTTGAGGATGTTGTTGAATTTGTTGGCGGTTTTCAATGTTGAGGTTGTTGTTGAATTTCTTGGTGCTGTTCATTGTTGAGGTTGTTGTCGAATTTCTTGGTGTTTTTCAATGGTGATGTTTTTGTTGAATTTGTTGGTGTTTTCATTGTTGAGGTTGTTTTTAAATTTGATGTTGTTTTTCAATGTTGAGGTTGTTGTAGAATTTGTTGGTGTTTTTCAAAGTTAAGGTCGTTGAATTTGTTGGTGATTTTCAATATAGAGGTTTTTGTTGAATTTGTTGGTGTTATCAATGGGTTTTTTTGAACTTTTTTTTGTTTTTCAAAGTTGAGGTTGTTGATGAATTTGTTGGTGATATTCAGTGTTGAGGTTGGTGAATTTTGTTGGTGATTTTCAATATTGAGGTTGTTGTTCAATTTGTTGGTGTTATTAATGTTATTTTTTGAACTTTTTTGTATTAGTCAATGTTGAGGTTGTTGTTGATTTTGTTGTTGATTTTCAATATTGAGGTTGTTGTTCAATTTGTTGGTGTTATCAATGGCTTTTTTCAACTTTTTAGTACTTTTAAAAGTTGAGGTTGTTGTTGAATTTTTTGGTGTTATCAATGTTTTCTTTTGATCTTCAATATTGAGATTGTTGTTCTTTTGATTTTCAATATTGAGGTTGTTGTTCAATTTGTAGGTGTTATCAATGGCTTTTTTCAACTTTTTATTACTTTTAAAAGTTGAGGTTGATGTTGAATTTGTTGGTGTTTTTCAATGTTGAGGTTGTTGTTAAATTTGTTGATGTTTTTCAATGTTGATGTTGTTGTTGAACTTGTTGGTGATATTCAGTGTTTAGGTGGGTGAATTTATTGGTGATTTTAAATGTTGAGGTTGTTGTTGAATTGGACAGTGTCATCAATGTTTATTTTTTTGAACTTCTTTGTATTTTTAAAAGTTGTAGTCGTTGTTGAATTTATTGGTCTTTTCACTGTTCATTTTGCTGAACTTTTTTGTACTTTTAAGTGTTGAGGTTGTTGTTTAATTTGTTGATGTTTTTCAAAGTTGAGGTCGTTGAATTTGTTGGTGATTTTCAATATTGAGGTTGTTGTTGATTTGGTTGGTGTTTTACAATGTTGATGTTGTTGAATTTGTTGGTGTTATCAATGTTATCCTTTGAACTGTTTTGTGTTTTTCAATGTTGAGGTTGTTGAATTTGCTGGTGATTTTCAATATTGAAGTTGTTGACGAATTTGTTGGTGTTATCAACGTTTATTTTGTTGAACTTTATGGTACTTTTAATAGTTGAGGTTGTTGTTGAAATTGTTTGGATTTTCAATATTGAAGTTGTTGTTGAAATTGTTGGCGTTTTTCAATGTTGAGGTTGTTGTTAAACTTTTTGGTGTTATCAATGTTATTTTTCGAACTTATTTGTATTTTTCAAAGTTGAAATTGTTGTAGAATTTGTTGATATTTTTCAATGTTGAGTTTGTAGTTGAATTTGTTGGTGTTTTTCAATGTTGGATTTTTTGTTGAATTTGTTGATGTTTTTCAATGTTGAGGTTGTTGTTGAATTTGTTGGTGTTTTTCAATGTTGAGGTTGTTGTTGAATTTGTTTGTGTTTTACATTGTTGAGGATGTTCTTGAATCTGTTGGTGTTTTTGAAAGTTGAGGTCGTTGAATTGTTTGCTGATTTTCAATATTGCTGTTGCTGTTCAATTTGATGGGGTTATCAATTGTTTTTTTTGAACTTTTTTGTGTTTTTCAAAGTTGAGGTTTTTGCTGAATTTATTGATGTTATCAATGTTTATTTTGTTGAACTTTTTTCTAAGTTTAAACGTTGAGGTTGATTTTGAATTTGTTGGTTGTTTTTCATTGTTGAGGTTGTTGTTGAATTTGTTGGCGGTTTTCAATGTTGAGGTTGTTGTTGAATTTCTTGGTGCTGTTCATTGTTGAGGTTGTTGTTGAATTTGTTGGTGTTTTTCAATGGTGAAGTTTTTGTTGAATTAGTTGGTGTTTTCATTGTTGAGGTTGTTGTTAAATTTGATGTTGTTTTTCAATGTTGTTGTTGTTGAATTTGATGTTGTTATCAAAGTTTTTTTTTCAACTTTTTTGTACTTTTAAAAGTTGAGTTTGTTGTTGAATTTGTTGGTGATTTTCAATATTGAGGTTGTTGTTGAATTTGTTGGTGATTTTCAATATTGGGGTTGTTGTTGAATTTGTTGGTGTTATCAATGTTATTTTTTGAACTGTTTTGTATTTTTCAATGCTGAGGTTGTTGTTGAATTTGTTGGTATTTTTCAATGTTGCGATTGTTGTTCAATTTTTTGGTGTCTTTCATTGTTGAGGCTGTTGCTGAATTTATTGGTTTTATCACTGTTTATTTTGTTGAACTTTTTTATACTTTTAAACGTTGAGGTTGATTTTGAATGTTTTGTTGTTTTACATTGTTGAGGTTGTTGTTGAATTTTTTGGCGTTTTTCAATTTCGAGGTTGTTGTTGAATTTGTTGGTGTTTTTCAATGTTGAGCTTTTTGTTGCATTTGTTGGTGTTTTTCAATGGTGAGGTTTTTGTTGAATTTGTTGGTGTTTTCATTGTTGAGATTGTTGTTAAATTTGATGTTGTTTTTCAATGTTGATGTTGTTGTTGAATTTGATGGTGTTATCAATGTTCTTTTTATAACTTTTTTGTACTTTTAAAAGATGAGGTTGTTGTTGAATTTGTTGGTGAATTTCAATATTGAGGTTGTTGTTGAATTCGTTGGTGATTTTCAAAATTGACGTTGTTGTTGGATTTGATGGTGTTATCAATGGTTGCTTTTGAACTTTTTTGTGTCGTTCAAAGTTGAGGTTGTTGCTGAAATTATTGGTGTTATCAATTATTTATTTTGTTGAACTTTTTTGTACTTTTTAAAGTTGAAGTTGATTTTGAATTTGTTGGTGTTTTTCATTTTTGAGGTTGTTGTTGAATTTTTTGGTGATTTTAAATGTTGAGGTTGTTGTTGAATTGGACAGTGTCATCAATGTTTATTTTGTTGAACTTATTTGTATTTTTAAAAGTTAAGGTTGTTGTTGAATTTATTGATATTTTCACTGTTCAATTTGTTGAACTTTTTTGTACTTTTAAATGTTGAGGTTGTTCAATTTGTTGGTGTTTTTCAAAGTTGACGTCGTTGAAATTGTTGGTGATTTTCAATATTGAGGTTGTTGTTGAATTTGTTGTTTTTTTTCAATGTTGATGTTGTTGAATTTGCTGGGGATTTACAATATTGAGGTTGTTGTTGAAATTGTTGGTGTTTTTCAATGTTGAGGTTGTGTTGAACTTGTTGGCGTTATCAATGTTATTTTTTGAATTTTTTTGTATTTTACAAAGTTGAAGTTGTTGTTGAATTTGTTGGTTTTTTTCAATGTTGAGGTTGTTGTTGAATTTGTTGGTGATTTTCAATATTGGGGTTGTTGTTGAATTTGTTGCTGTTATCAATGTTATTTTTTGAACTGTTTTGTATTATTCAATGTTGAGGTTCTTGTTGAATTTGTTGGTGTTTTTCAATGTTGAGGTTGTTGTTGAATTTGTTGGTGTTATCAATGTTATTTTTTGAACTGTTTTGTATTTTTCAATGTTGTGGTCGTTGTTGAATTTGTTGATATTTTTCAATGTTGCGATTGTTGTTCTATTTTTTTGTGTTTTTAATTGTTGAGGCTGTTGTTGAATTTGTTGGTGTTATCAATTATTTTGTTGAACTTGTTTGTATTTTTAAAACTTGAGGATGTTGTTGAATTTGTTGGTGTTTTTCAAAGTTGAGGTCGTTGAATTGGTTGGTGATTCTTAATATTGCTGTTGTTGTTGAAGTTGTTGGGGTTATCAATGGTTTTATTTGAACTTTTTTGTGTTTTTCAAAGTTGAGGTTTCTGCAGAACTTATTAATGTTATCAATGTTTATTTTGTTGAACGTATTTGTAATTTTAAAGGTTGAGGTTGATTTTGAATTTGTTGGTTGTTTTTCATTGTTGAGGTTGTCGTTGAATTTTTTGTTGCTGTTCATTGTTGAGGTTGTTGTTGATTTTGTTGGTGTTATCAATGTTCTATTTTCAACTTTTTTGTACTTTTAAAAGTTGAGGTTATTGTTGAATTTTTTGGTATTTATCACTGATGCGGTTGTTGTTGAATTTGTTGGTGATTTTTAATGTTGAGGTTGTTGTTGAATTTGTTGGTGATTTTAAATATTGAGGTTGTTGTTCAACTTGTTGGTGTTATCAAAGGCTTTCTTCAACTTTTTAGTACTTTTAAAAGTTGAGGTTGTTGTTGAATTGGTTGGTGTTTTTCAATGATGAGGTTGTTGTTGAATTTGTTGGTGATTTTCAATGTTGAGGTTGTTGTTGAATTTGTTGGTGATTTTCAATGTTTTTTTGTTGAACGTGGCTGTAATTTTAAAAATTGAGGTTGTTGTTGAATTTGTTGGTGATTTTAAATATTGAGGTTGTTGTTCAACTTGTTGGTGTTATCAAAGGCTTTCTTCAACTTTTTAGTACTTTTAAAAGTTGAGGTTGTTGTTGAATTGGTTGGTGTTTTTCAATGATGAGGTTGTTGTTGAATTTGTTGGTGATTTTCAATGTTGAGGTTGTTGTTGAATTTGTTGGTGATTTTCAATGTTTTTTTGTTGAACGTGGCTGTAATTTTAAAAATTGAGGTTGTTCTTGAATTTGTTGGTGTTTTTCAAAGTTGAGGTCATTGAATTTGTTGGTGATTTTCAATATTGGGTTTGTTGTTGAATTTGTTGGTGTTATCAATGGTTTTGTTAAACTTTTTTGTGTTTTTCAAAGTTGAGGTTGTTGCTGAATTTGTTGTTGATAGTCAGTGTTAAGGTTGTTAAATTTGTTGGTGATTTTCAATATTGATGTAGTTGTTGAATTTGTTGGCGTTTTTCAATGTTGAGGTTTTTGTTCAACTTTTTGGTGTTTTCATTGTTGAGGTTGTTGTTAAATTTGTTGGTTCTTTACAATGTTGAGGTTGTTGTTGAATTTGTTGGTGACTTTCAATATTGAGGTTAATGTTGAATTTGTTCCTGTTATCAATGTTATTTTTTGAGCTTTTTTGTATTTTCAATGTTGAGGTTGTTGTTGAATTTGTTGGTATTTTTCAACGTTGATGTTGTTGAATTTTTTGCTGTTTTTCATTGTTGAGGTTGTTGTTGAACTTGTTTGTATTTTTAAAAGTTAAGGATGTTGTTGAATTTGTTGGTGTTGTCAATGTATATTTTTTGAAATTTTTTGTAGTTTTAAAAGTTGAGGTTGTTGCTGAATTTTTAAATTGTTTTTCAATGTTGATGTTGTTGAAATTCTTTGTGTTTTTCAGTGTTGAGCTTGCGGAATTTCTTGCTGATTTTACATGTTGAGGTTGTTGTTGAATTGGAAAGGGTCATCAATGTTTATATTGTTGAATTTGTTTGTATTTTTAAAAGTTGTGGTTCTTGTTGAATTTATTGGTATTATCAATGTCTACTTTGTTGAACTTTTTTGTAAATTTAAATGTTGAGGTTATTGTTTAATTTGTTGGTGTTTTTCAAAGTTGAGGTCGTTGAATTTGTTGGTGAATTTGAATATTGAGGTTGTTGTTGAATTTGTTGGTGTTATGAATGTTTTATTTTAAAAACTTTTTTGTGTTTTTCAAAGTTGACGTTGTTGCTGATTTTGTTGGTGATTTTCAATATTGAGGTTGTTGTTGAATTTGTTGGCGTTTTTCAATGTTGAGGTTGTTGTTTAATTTGTTGGTGTTTTTCAAAGTTGAGGTCGTTGAATTTGTTGGTGAATTTGAATATTGAGGTTGTTGTTGAATTTGTTGGTGTTATGAATGTTTTATTTTAAAAACTTTTTTGTGTTTTTCAAAGTTGACGTTGTTGCTGATTTTGTTGGTGATTTTCAATATTGAGGTTGTTGTTGAATTTGTTGGCGTTTTTCAATGTTGAGGTTGTTGTTTAATTTGTTGGTGTTATTAATGTTATTTTTTGAACTTTTTTGTATTTTTCAATGCTGAGGTTGTTGTTGAATTTGTTGGTATTTATCAATGTTGCGGTTATTGTTGAATTTTTCGCTATTTTTCATTGTTGAGGTTGTTGTTGAACATGTTTGTATTTTTATAAGTTAAGGATGTTGTTGAATTTGTTGAGGTTATTGATTTTGTTGGTGTTGAATATGTTGAGGTTGTTGAATTTGTTGGTGTTTTTCAATGTTGAGGTTGTTTTTGAATTTGTCGGTGATTTTCAATATTGAGTTTGTTGTTGAATTTGTTGGAGTTATCAATGTTTTTTTTTGTTAAACTTGTTTGTATTTTTCAAAGTTGAGGTTGTTGTTTAATTTGTTGGTGTTATCATAGTTGAGGCCTTTGAATTTGTTGGTGATTTTCAATATTGTGGTTGTTGTTGAATTTGTTGTTGTTATGAATGTTTTTTTTAAAACTTTTTTGTGTTTTTCAAAGTTAAGGTTGTTGCTGAATTTGTTGGTGATATTCAGTGTTGAGGTTGTTGAATTTGTTGGTGATTTTGAATATTGAGCTTGTTGTTGAATTTGTTGGTGTTTTTCAATGTTGAGGTGGTTGTTGAATTTGTTGGTGTTATCAATGTTTTTTGTTGAACTTGTTAGTATTTTAAAAAGTTGAGGTTGTTGTTGAATTTTTTGGTGTAATTCATTGTTGAACTTGTTTGCATTTTTAAAAGTTAAGGATGTTGTTGAACTTGTTGGTGTTATCAATGTTTTCTTTTGAACTGTTTTGTGTTTTTCAATGTTGAGGTTGTTGAATTTGCTGTTGATTTTCAATATTGAGGATGTTGATGAATTTGTTCTTGTTATCAACGTTTATTTTGTTGAACTTTTTTGTACTTTTCAAAGTTGAGGTTATTGTTGAATTTGTTGGGATTTTCAATATTGAGCTTGTTGTTGAATTTGTTGGCGTTTTTCCATGTTGAGTTTGTTGTTGAATTTGTTGGTGCTTTTCAACGTTGAGCTTGTTGTTGAATTTGTTGGTGTTTTTCAATGTTGAGGTGGTTGTTGAATTTGTTGGTGTAATCAATGTTTTTTTGTTGAACTTGGTTGTATTTTTAGAAGTTGAGGTCGTTGAATTTGTAGGTGCTTTTCAATATTGAGGTTGTTGGTGAATTTGTTGGTGTTATGAATGTATTTTTCTGAACTTTTTTGTGTTTTTCAAAGTTGAGGTTGTTGCTGAATTTGTTGGTGATATTCAGTGTTGAGGTTGTTGAATTTGTTGGTGTTTTTCAAAGTTGAGGTTGTTGTTGAATTTGTGTTTTTCAAAGTTGAGGTCGTTGAATTTGTTGGTGATTTTCAATATTGAGGTTCTTGTTGAATTTGTTGATGTTATGAATGGTTTTTTTTTAACTTTTTTGTTTTTTTCAAAGTTGAGGTTGTTGCTGAATTTGTTGGTGATATTCAGTGTTGAGGTTGTTGTTGAATTTTTTGGTGTTTTTCATTGTTGAGATTGTTGTTGAATTTTTTGGTGTTTTTCATTGTTGAGGTTGTTGTTGAATTTTTTGGTGTTTTTCATTGTTGAGGTTGTTGTTGAATTTGTTGGCGCCTTCAAATGTTGAGGTTGTTGTTGAATTTGTTGGTGTTTTTCAATGTTGAGGTTGTTGTTGAATTTTTTGGTGTTTTTCATTGTTGAGGTTGTTGTTGAATTTGTTGGTATTTTTCAAAGTTGAGTTTGTTGTAGAATTAGTTGGTGTTATCAATGTTTTTTTTGTTGAACTTTGTTATATTTTTCAATGTTGAATGTGTTGTTGAATTTGTTGGTGTTTTTCAATATTGAAGTTGTTGAATTTGTTGCTGTTTTTCAAAGTTGAGGTTGTTGAATTTTTTGGTGATTATGATTATTGAGGTTGTTGTTGAATTTGTTGGTGATAACAATGTTACTTCTTGAACTTTTTTGTATTTTTGAAAGTTGAGGTTGTTGTTGAATTTGTTGGGATTTTCAGTATTGAGGTTGTTGTTGAATTTGTTGGTGTTTTTCAATGTTGAGGTTGTAGTTGAATTTGTAGGTGTTTTTCAATGTTGAGGTTGTAGTTGAATTTGTTGGTGTTTATCAATGTTGAGGTTGTTGTTGAATTTGTTGGTGTTTATCAATGTTGAGGTTGTTGTTGAATTTGTTGCTGTTATCAATGTTATTTTTTGAACTTTTTTGTATTTTCGAAAGTTGAGGTTGTTGTTTAATTTGTTGTTCTTTTTCAATGTTGAGGTTGATGTTGAATTTACTTGTGTTTTTCAAAGTTGTGGTCGTTGAATTTGTTGGTGATTTTCAATATTGAGGTTCTTGTTGAAATTGTTGGCGTTTTTCAATGTTGATGTTGTTGTTGTTATTGTTGGTGTTTTTCTATGTTCAGGTTATTGTTGAATTTGTTGACGTTATCAATGTTATTTTTTTAACTTTTTTGTATTTTTGAAAGCTGAGGTTTTTGTTGAATTTGTTGGTGTTTCTCAATGTTGAGGTCGTTGAATTTGTTGGTGATTTTCAATATTCAGGTTGTTGTTGAATTTTTTGGTGTTATGAATGGTTTTTATGAACCTTTTTGTGTTTTTCAATCTTGAGTTTGTTGCTGAATTTGTTGGTGATATTCAATATTGTGGTTGTTGTTGAGTTTGTTGGCGTTTTTACATATTCAGGTTGTTGTTGAATTTGTTGGTGTTAAAAAAATTTTTTTGAACTTTTTTGTGTTTTTCCACGTTGAGGTTGTTGCTGAATTTGTTGGTGATACTCAGTGTTGAGGTTGTTGAATTTGTTGGTGCTTTAAAATGTTGTGGTTGTTGTTGAATTTGTTGGTGTTATCAATGTTATTTTTTGAACTTTTTTGTATTTTTGAAAGTTGAGCTTGTTGTTGAAATTGTTGGCGTTTTTCAAAGTTGAGGTTGTAGTTGAATTTTATGGTGTTTTTCAATGTTCAGGTTATTGGTCAATTTGTTGACGTTATCAATGTTATTTTTTGATCTTTTTTGTATTTTTGAAAGTTGAGGTTGTTGTTGAATTTATTGATGTTTTTCAATGATGAGGTTGTCCTTGAATTTGTTGGTGTTTTTCAATGTTGAGGTCGTTGAATTTGTTGGTGATTTTCAATATTCAGGTTTTTGTTGAATTTGTTGGTATTATGAATGGTTTTTTGAACTTTTTTGTGCTTTTCAATCTTGAGTATGTTGCTGAATTTGTTGCTGTTTTTCAATATTCAGGTTGTTGTTGAATTTGTTGGTGATTTTCAATATTCAGGTTGTTGTTGAATTTGTTGGTGTAATGAATATATTTTTTGAAATTCTTTGTGCTTTTCAAAGTTCAGGTTGTTGCTGAATTTGTTGGTGATATTCAGTGTTGAGCTTGTTGAATTCGTTGGTGATTTTCAATATTGAGGTTGTTGTTAATATTTGTTGGTGTTATCAACGTTTATTTTGTTGAACTTTTTTGTACTTTTAAATGTTGAGGTTGTTGCTGAAATATTGAGGTTGTTGTTGAAATTGTTGGCGTTTTTCAATGTTGAGTTTGTTGTTGGAATTATTTGTGATTGTCAATATTGAGGTTGTTGTTGAACATGTTGGTGTTATCAATGTTATTTTTTTGAAACTTTTTGTATTTTATAAAGTTGAAGTAGTTATTCAATTTGTTGGTGTTTTTCAATGTTAAGGTTGCTGTTGAATTTGTTGGTGTTATCAATGTTATTTTTTGAACTTTTTTGTATTTTTGAAAGCTGAGGTTGTTGCTGAATTTGTTGGTGTTTTTCAATGTTGAGGTTGTTGAATTTGTTGGTGATTTTCAATATTGCGCTTGTTGCTGAATTTGTTGGTGTTATGAATGGTTTTTTTGAACTTTTTTGTGTTTTTCAATCTTGAGGTTGTTGCTGAATTTATTGGTGATTTTCAATGTTGAGGTTGTTGAATTTGTAGGTGATTTTCAATATTGCGGTTGTTGTTGAATTTGTTGGCGTTTTTCAATATTCAGGTTGTTGTTGAATTTGTTGGTGTTTTTCAATATTCAGTTTGTTGTTGAATTTGTTGGTGATATTCAGTGTTGAGGTCGTTGAATATTTTGGTGATTTTTAATATTGAGGTTGTTGTTGAATTCGTTGGTGATTTTCAATATTGAGTTCCTTGTTGAATTTTTTGGTTTTATCAATGTTTTTTGTTGAACTTGTTTGTATTTTTTAAAGTTGAGGTTGTCATTGAATTTGTTGGTGTTTTTCAAAGTTGAGGTCGTTGAATTTGTTGGTGATTTTCAATATTGGGTTTGTTGTTGAATTTGTTGGTGTTATCAATGGTTTTGTTAAACTTTTTTGTGTTTTTCAAAGTTGAGGTTGTTGCTGAATTTGTTGTTGATATTCAGTGTTAAGGTTGTTAAATTTGTTGGTGATTTTCAATATTGATGTAGTTGTTGAATTTGTTGGCGTTTTTCAATGTTGAGGTTTTTGTTCAACTTTTTGGTGTTTTCATTGTTGAGGTTGTTGTTAAATTTGTTGGTTCTTTACAATGTTGAAGTTGTTGTTGAATTTGACAGTGTCATCAATGTTTATTTTGTTGAACTTATTTGTATTTTTAAAAGTTAAGGTTGTTGTTGAATTTATTGATATTTTCACTGTTCAATTTGTTGAACTTTTTTGTACTTTTAAATGTTGAGGTTGTTCAATTTGTTGGTGTTTTTCAAAGTTGACGTCGTTGAAATTGTTGGTGATTTTCAATATTGAGGTTGTTGTTGAATTTGTTGGTTTTTTTCAATATTGATGTTGTTGAATTTGCTGGGGATTTTCAATATTGAGGTTGTTGTTGAAATTGTTGGCGTTTTTCAATGTTGAGGTTGTGTTGAACTTGTTGGCGTTATCAATGTTATTTTTTGAATTTTTTTGTATTTTACAAAGTTGAAGTTGTTGTTGAATTTGTTGGTATTTTTCAATGTTGAGGTTGTTGTTGAATTTGTTGGTAATTTTCAATATTGGGGTTGTTGTTGAATTTATTGCTGTTATCAATGTTATTTTTTGAACTGTTTTGTATTATTCAATGTTGAGGTTCTTGTTGAATTTGTTGGTGTTTTTCAATGTTGAGGTTGTTGTTGAATTTGTTGGTGTTATCAATGTTATTTTTTGAACTGTTTTGTATTTTTCAATGTTGTGGTCGTTGTTGAATTTGTTGGTATTTTTCAATGTTGCGATTGTTGTTCTATTTTTTTGTGTTTTTAATTGTTGAGGCTGTTGTTGAATTTGTTGGTGTTATCAATTATTTTGTTGAACTTGTTTGTATTTTTAAAACTTGAGGATGTTGTTGAATTTGTTGGTGTTTTTCAAAGTTGAGGTCGTTGAATTGGTTGGTGATTCTTAATATTGCTGTTGTTGTTGAAGTTGTTGGGGTTATCAATGGTTTTATTTGAACTTTTTTGTGTTTTTCAAAGTTGAGGTTTCTGCAGAACTTATTGATGTTATCAATGTTTATTTTGTTCAACTTATTTGTAATTTTAAAGGTTGAGGTTGATTTTGAATTTGTTGGTTGTTTTTCATTGTTGAGGTTGTCGTTGAATTTTTTGTTGCTGTTCATTGTTGAGGTTGTTGTTGATTTTGTTGGTGTTATCAATGTTCTTTTTTCAACTTTTTTGTACTTTTAAAAGTTGAGGTTATTGTTGAATTTGTTGGTGTTTATCACTGATGAGGTTGTTGTTGAATTTGTTGGTGATTTTTAATGTTGAGGTTGTTGTTGAATTTGTTGGTGATTTTAAATATTGAGGTTGTTGTTCAACTTGTTGGTGTTATCAAAGGCTTTCTTCAACTTTTTAGTACTTTTAAAAGTTGAGGTTGTTGTTGAATTGGTTGGTGTTTTTCAATGATGAGGTTGTTGTTGAATTTGTTGGTGATTTTCAATGTTGAGGTTGTTGTTGAATTTGTTGGTGTTATCAATGTTATTTTTTGAACTTTTTTGTATTTTTGAACGTTGAGGTTGTTGTTGAATTTGTTGTTGTTTTTCAATGTTGAGGTTGATGTTGAATTTGTTGGTGTTCTGAATGATTTTTTTGAACGTTTTTGTGTTTTTCAAAGTTGGGGTTGTTGCT
This sequence comes from Cetorhinus maximus, assembly GCF_964194155.1. NCBI lineage: Eukaryota > Metazoa > Chordata > Chondrichthyes > Lamniformes > Cetorhinidae > Cetorhinus > Cetorhinus maximus. The sequence continues at coordinate 19,002 of NW_027597371.1, forward strand.
GAATGTGTTGGTGATACTCAGTGTTGAGATTGTTGAATTTGTTGGTGTTTTTCAATGTTGTGGTTGTTGTTCAAACTGTTGGTGTTTTTCAATGTTGAGGTCGTTGAATTTGTTGGCGATTTTCAATATTCAGGTTGTTGTTCAATTTGTTGGTGTTATGACTGGTTTTTTTGAACTTTTTTGTGTTTTTCAAAGTTGAGGTTGTTGCTGAATTTGTTGGTGATATTCAGTCTTGAGGTTGTTGAATTTGTTAGTGATTTTCAATATTGAGGTTGATGTTGAATTTGTTGGTGTCATCAATTTTATTTATTGAACTGTTTTGTATTTTTCAATGTTGAGGTTGTTGTTGAATTTGTTGGTGTTTTTCATTGTTGAGGTTCTTGTTGAATTTGTTGGTGTTTTTCATTGCTGAGGTTGTTCTTGAATTTGTTGGTGTTTTTCAATGTTGAGGTTGTTTTTGAATTTGCTGGTGTCTTTCACTGTTGAGGTTGTTGTTGAATTTGTTGGCGTTTTTCAATCTTGAATTTGTTGTTGGAATTGTTGGTGATTTTCAATATGGAGGTTGTTGTTTAATTTGTTGGTATTATCAACGTTTATTTTGTTGAACTTTTTTGTACTTTTAAAAGCTGAGGTTGGTGTTGAATTTTTTGGGATTTTCAATATTGAGCTTGTTGTTGAAACTGGTGGCGTTTTTCAATGTTGAGTTTGTTGTTGGAATTGTTGGTGATTTTCAATATTGAGGTTGTTGTTGAATTTGTTGGTGTTTTTCAATGTTGAGGTTGTTGTTGAATTTGCTGGTGTAATCAATGTTATTTTTTGAACTTTTTTGTATTTTTTAAAGTTGAGGTTGTTGTTGAATTTGTTGGTGTTTTTCAATGTTGAGGTTGTTTTTGAATTTGTTGGTGTTATCAATGTTATTTTTTGAACTTTTTTGTATTTTTTAAAGTTGAGGTTGTTGTTGAATTTGTTGGTGTTTTAACTTTTTGAGGTTGTTGGTGTTATCAATGTTTTTTGTTGAACTTGTTTGTATTTTTAAAAGTTGAGGTTGTTGTTGAATTTGTTGTTGTTTTTCAAAGTTGAGGTCGTTGAATTTGATGAAGATTTTCAATATTGAGGTTGTTGTTGATTTTGTTGGTGTTATGAATGGTTTTTTTTTTTAAACTGCATAAACAGTGCCCCCATCATAAACTCTATTTAAACAGTGCCCCCATCATAAAAACTATTTAAACAGTGCCCCCCTTCATAAAGACGATTCAAACAGTGCCCCCATCATAAACACTATTTAAACACTGCCCCCATCGTAAACACTATATAAACAGTCGCCGCATCATAAAAACTATTTAAACAGTGCGCCATCATAATCACTATTAAATCAGTGCTCCATCATAAACGCTATTAAATTAGTTTAAATAGTGTTAATGATGGGGCACTGTTTATATTCTGTTTTTGATTGGGGACTGGTTATATAGTGTTTATGATGGGGAACTGTTTAAATAGTGATGGGGCCAGAATTTAAAGTCAGTCCTGGGACAATGCACATCACTGTTTAAATAATGATTATGATGGGGCACTGTTTATATAGTGTTTATGATGGGTCACTGTTTAAATAGTGTTTATGATGGGGGCACTGTTGATATAGTGTTTATGATGGGGGCACTGTTTAAATAGTGTTTATGATGGGGGCACTGTTTAAATAGTGTTTATGATGGGGGCACTGTTTATATAGTGTTTATGATGGGGGCACTGTTTAAATAGTGTTTATGATGGGGGCACTGTTTAAATAGTGTTTATGATGGGGCACTGTTTAAATAGTGTTTATGATGGGGGCACTGTTTATATAGTGTTTATGATGGGGGCACTGTTAATACAGTGTTTATGATGGGGGCACTGTTTAAATAGTGTTTATGATGGGGGCACTGTTTAAATAGTGTTAATGATGGGGCAATGTTTAAATAGTGTTTATGATGGGTTACTGTTTATATAGTGTTTATGATGGGGCACTGTTTATATAGTCTTTATGATGCATTACTGTTTATATAGTGTTTATGATGGGGGCACTGTTTATATAGTGTTTATGATGGGGGCACTGTTTAAATAGTGTTTATGATGGGGGCACTGTTTAAATAGTGTTTATGATGGGGGCACTGTTATATAGTGTCTATGATGGGGGCACTGTTTAAATAGTGTTTAGGATGGGGGCACTGTTTAAATAGTGTTTATGATGGGGGCACTGTTTAAATATTGTTTATGATGGGGGCACTGTTTAAATATTGTATATAATGGGGGCTCTGTTTCATTAGGGTTTATGATGGAGGCAGTGTTTATATAGTGTTTATGATGGGGGCACTGTTTTAAAAGTGTTTATGATGGGGCACTGTTTATATAGTGCTTAGATGGGGGCACTGTTTAAATAGTGTTTATGATGGGGGCAGTGTTTATATAGTGTTTATGATGAGGCACTGTTTATATAGTGTTTATGATGGGGGCACTGTTTATATAGTGTTTGTGATGGGGGCACTGTTTATATAGTGTTTATAATGGGTCACTGTTTATATAGTGTTTATGATGTGGGCACTGTTTATATAGCGATTATGACGGGGGCACTGTTTAAATAGTGTTTATGATGGGGGCTCTGTTTAAATAGTGCTTATGATGGGGGCACTGTTTAAATAGTGTTTATGATGGGGCACTGTTTAAATAGTGTTTATGATGGGGCATTGTTTAAATAGGGTTTATGATGGGGGCTCTGTTTAAATAGTGCTTATGATGGGGGCACTGTTTATATAGTGTTTATGATGGGGGCACTGTTTAAATAGTGTTTATGATGGGGGCACTGTTTAAATAGTGTTTATGATGGGGCACTGTTTAAATAGTGTTTATGATGGGGGCACTGTTTATATAGTGTTTATGATGGGGGCACTGTTAATACAGTGTTTATGATGGGGGCACTGTTTAAATAGTGTTTATGATGGGGGCACTGTTTAAATAGTGTTAATGATGGGGCAATGTTTAAATAGTGTTTATGATGGGTTACTGTTTATATAGTGTTTATGATGGGGCACTGTTTATATAGTGTTTATGATGCGTTACTGTTTATATAGTGTTTATGATGGGGGCACTGTTTATATAGTGTTTATGATGGGGGCACTGTTTAAATAGTGTTTATGATGGGGGCACTGTTTAAATAGTGTTTATGATGGGGGCACTGTTATATAGTGTCTATGATGGGGGCACTGTTTAAATAGTGTTTAGGATGGGGGCACTGTTTAAATAGTGTTTATGATGGGGGCACTGTTTAAATATTGTTTATGATGGGGGCACTGTTTAAATATTGTATATAATGGGGGCTCTGTTTCATTAGGGTTTATGATGGAGGCAGTGTTTATATAGTGTTTATGATGGGGGCACTGTTTTAAAAGTGTTTATGATGGGGCACTGTTTATATAGTGCTTAGATGGGGGCACTGTTTAAATAGTGTTTATGATGGGGGCAGTGTTTATATAGTGTTTATGATGAGGCACTGTTTATATAGTGTTTATGATGGGGGCACTGTTTATATAGTGTTTATGATGGGGGCACTGTTTATATAGTGTTTGTGATGGGGGCACTGTTTATATAGTGTTTATAATGGGTCACTGTTTATATAGTGTTTATGATGTGGGCACTGTTTATATAGCGATTATGACGGGGGCACTGTTTAAATAGTGTTTATGATGGGGGCTCTGTTTAAATAGTGCTTATGATGGGGGCACTGTTTAAATAGTGTTTATGATGGGGCACTGTTTAAATAGTGTTTATGATGGGGCATTGTTTAAATAGGGTTTATGATGGGGGCTCTCATTAAATAGTGTTAATGATGGGGGCACTGTTTATATAGTGTTTATTATGGGGGCGTGGTTTATATAGTGTTTATGATGTGGGCACTGTTTATATAGTGTTTAAAATGGGGGCACTGTTTAAATAGTGTTTATGAAGGGGACACTGTTTTAATAGTGTTTATGATGGACACTGATTATATAGTATTTATGATGGACACTGTTTATATAGTGTTTATGATGGTGTCTCTGTTTAAATAGTGTATATGATGGGGGCACTGTTTAAATAGTGTTTATGATGGGGCACTGTTTATATAGTGTTTTTGATGGGGGCACTGTTATATAGTGTTTATGATGGGGCACTGTTTATAAAGTGATTATGATGGGGGCACTGTTTATATAGTGTTTATGATGTGGGCACTGTTTATATAGTGTTTATAATGGGTGCACTGTTTAAATAGAGTTTATGATGGGGCACTGTTTATATAGTGTTTATGATGGGGGCACTGTTTAAATAGTGTTTATGATGGGGGCACTATTTAAATAGTGATTATGATGGTGTCACTGTTTATATAGTGTTTATGATGGGGCACTGTTTATATAGTATTTATGATGGGGGCACTGTTTATATAGTGTTTATGATGGGGGCACTGTTTATATAGTGTTTATGATGGGAGCACTGTTTATATAGTGTTTATGATGGGGGCACTGTTTATAAAGTGTTTATAATGGGGGCACTGTTTATATAGTGTTTATGATGGGGGCACTGTTTAAATAGTGTTTATGATGGGGGCACTGTCTAAACAGTGTTTATAATGGGGGCACTGTTTATATAGTGTTTATGATGGGGGCACTGTTTATATAGAGTTTACGAAGGGGGCACAGCTTATATAGTGTTTATGATGGGGGCACTGTTTAAAGAGTGTTTATGATGGGGGCAGTGTTTATATTATTTTTATGATTGGGGCTCGGTTTAAATAGTGTTAATGATGGGGGCAATGTTTATATAGTGTTTATTATGGGGGCGCTGTTTATATAGTGTTTATGATGGGGGCACTGTTTAAATAGTGTTTATGATGGGGGCACTGTTTATATAGTGTTTATGATGGAGGCACTGTTTAAATAGTGTTTATGATGGACACTGTTTATATAGTGTTTATGATGGACACTGTTTATATAGTGTTTATGATGGGGGCACTTTTTATATAGTGTTTATGATGGGGCACTGCTAATATAGTGCTTATGATGGGGGCACTTATATAGTGTTTATGATGGGGCACTGTTTATATAGTGATTATGATGGGAGCACTGTTTATATAGTGTTTATGATGGGCGCACTGTTTATGTAGTGTTTATGATGGGGACACTGTTTATATAGTGTTTATGATGGGGACACTGTTTAAATAGTGTTGATGATGTGGCCACTGTTTATATAGTGTTTATGATGTGGGCACTATTTATATAGTGTTTATGATGGGGGCACTGTTCAAATAGAGGTTATGATGGGGCACTATTTATATAGTGTTTATGATGGGGACACTGTTTAAATAGTGTTTATGATGGGGGCACTGTTTATATAGTGTTTATGATGGGGCACTGTCTATATAGTGGTTATCATGGGGCAATGTTTATATAGTATTTACGATGGGGGCACTGTTTATAAAGTGTTTATGAAGGGGACACTGTTTATATAGTGTTTAAGATGGAAGCACTGTTTAAATAGTGTTTATGATGGGGGCACTGTTTAAATAGTGATTATGATGGGGGCACTGTTTATATAGTGTTTATGATGGGGCACTGTTCAAATAGTGTTTATGATGGGGGCACTGTTTATCTTATGTTTATGATGGGGGCACTGTTTAAGTAGTGTTTATGATGGGGGCTCGGTTGAAATAGTGTTTATGATGGGGGCAATGTTTATATAGTGTTTATGATGTGGGCACTGTTTATATAGTGTCTATGATGGGGCACTGTTTTTATAGTGTTTATGATGTGGGCACTGTTTATATAGTGTTTATGATGGGGGCACTGTTTAAATAGTGTTTATGATGGGGGCACTGTTTATATAGTGTTTAAGATGGGGGCACTTTTTTAATAGTGTTTATGATGGACACTGTTTATATAGTGTTTTAGAATGACACTGTTTATATAGTGTTTATGATGGGGGCACTGCTTAAATAGTGTTTATGATGGGGGCACTGTTTAAATAGTTTTTACGATGGGGGCACTATTCATATAGTGTTTATGATGGGGGCACTGTTTACATATTGTTTATGATGGGGCACTATTTATATAGTGTTTAGCATTGGGGCCCTGTTTAAATAGTGTTTATGATGGGGCACTGTTTAAATAGTCTTTATGATGGGGGCACTTTTTATATCGTGTCTGTGATGGGGCACTGATAATATAGTGTTTATGATGGGGGCACTGTTATATAGTGTTTATGTTGGGGCACTGTTTATATAGTGATTATGATGGGGGCACTGTTTATATAGTGTTTATGATGGGCGCACTGTTTAAATAGTGTTTATGATGGGGGCACTGTTTAAATAGTGTTTATGATGGGGACACTGTTTAAATAGTGCTTATGATGGGGGCACTGTTTATATAGTGTATATGATGTGGGCACTGTTTATATAGTGTTTATGATGGGGGCACTGTTTAAATAGAAGTTATGATGGGGCACTATTTATATAGTGTTTATGATGGGAACACAGTTTAAATAGTGTTTATGATGGGGACACAGTTGATATAGTGTTTATGATGGGGCACTGTCTATATAGTGATTATGATGGGGCAATGTTTATGTAGTATTTATGATGGGGGCACTGTTTATATAGTGTTTATGATGGGAGCACTGTTTATATAGTGTTTCTGATCGGGGCACTGTTTATATAGTGTTTATGATTTGGAACTGTTTATATAGTGTTCATGATGTGGACACTGTTTATATAGTGTTTATGATGGGGCACTGTGTATATAGTGTTTATGCTGGGGGCACTGTTTATCTGGTGATTATGACGGGGGCACTGTCTAAATAGTGTTTATGATGGGGGCACTGTTTAAATAGTGTTTATGATGGGGGCACTGTTTAAATAGTGTTTATGATGGGGGCACTGTTTAAATAGTGTTTATGATGGGGCACTGTTTAAATAGTGTTTATGATGGTGGCACTGTTTAAATAGTGTTTATGATGGGGGCTCTGTTTAAATAGTGTTTATGATGGGGGCACTGTTTATATAGTGTTTATTATGGGGGCGCTGTTTATATAGTGTTTATGATGTGAGAACTGTTTATATAGTGTTTACGATGGGGGCACTGTTTAAATAGTGTTTATGCTGGGGGCACTGTTTATATAGTGTTTATGATGGGGGCAATGTTTATATAGTGTTTATGATGGGGCACTGTTTATATTGTGTTTATGATGGGGGCACTGTTTATATAGTGTTTATGATGGGGACACTGTTTTAATAGTGTTTATGACGGACACTGTTTATATAGTGTTCATGATGACACTGTTTATATAGTGGTTATGATGGCGGCTCTGTTAAAAGAGTGTTTATGATGGGGGCACTTTTTATATAGCTTTTATGATGGGGCACTGTTTATATAGGGTTTATGATGGGGGCACTCTTATATAGTGTTTATGATGGGGCACTGTTTATATAGTGATTATGATGGGGGAACTGTTTATATAGTGTTTATGATGGGGGCACTGTTTAAATAGTGTTTATGATGGGGGCACTGTTTAAATAGTGTTTATGATGGGGACACTGTTTAAATAGTGTTTATGATCGGGGCACTGTTTATATAGTGTTTATGATGGGGGCACTGTTTATATAGTCTTTATGATGGGGGCACTGTTTATATAGTGTTTATGATGTGGGCACTGTTTATATAGTGTTTGTAATGGGGGCACTGTTTAAATAGTGATTATGATGGGGCACTGTTTAAATAGTGTTTATGGTGGGAGCACTGTTTAAATAGTGTTAACGATGGGGGCACTGTTTAAATAGTGTTTATGATGGGTGCACTGTTTAAATAGTGTTTATGATGGGGCACTGTTTAAATAGTATTTATGATGGGGGCACTTTTTATATAGTGTCTGTGATGGGAAACTGTTTATATAGTGTTTATGATGGGGGCACTGTTATATAGTGTTTATGTTGGGGCACTGTTTATATAGTGATTATGATGGGGGCACTGTTTATATAGTGTTTATGATGGGCGCACTGTTTAAATAGTGTTTATGATGGGGACACTGTTTAAATAGTGCTTATGATGGGGGCACTGTTTATATAGTGTATATGATGTGGGCACTGTTTATATAGTGTTTATGATGGGGGCACTGTTTAAATAGAGGTTATGATGGGGCACTATTTATATAGTGTTTATGATGGGAACACTGTTTAAATAGTGTTTACGATGGGGGCACTGTTGATATAGTGTTTATGATTGGGCACTGTCTATATAGTGTTTATGATGGGGCAATGTTTATATAGTATTTATGATGGGGCCACTTTTTATATAGTGTTTATGGTGGGAGCACTGTTTATATAGTGTTTCTGATCGGGGCACTTTTTATATAGTGTTCATGATGTGGACACTTTATATAGTGTTTATGATTGGGGGCACTGTTTATATAGTGTTTATGATGGGGCACTGTGTATATAGTGTTTATGCTGGGTGCACTGTTTATCTAGTGATTATGACGGGGGCACTGTTTAAATAGTGTTTATGATGTGGGCACTGTTTAAATAGTGTTTATGATGGGGGCACTGTATAAATAGTGTTTATGATGGGGGCACTGTTTAAATAGTGTTTATGATGGGGCACAGTTTAAATAGTGTTTATGATGGGGGCACTGTTTAAATAGTGTTTATGATGGGGGCTCTGTTTACATAGTGTTTATGATGGAGGCACTGTTTATATAGTGTTTATTATGGGGGCGCTGTTTACATAGTGTTTATGATGTGGGAACTGTTTATATAGTGTTTACGATGGGGGCACTGTTTAAATAGTGTTTATGATGGGGGCAATGTTTATATAGTGTTTATGATGGGGCACTGTTTATATTGTGTTTATGATGGGGTCACTGTTTATATAGTGTTTATGATGGGACACTGTTTTAATAGTGTTTATGATGGACACTGTTTATATAGTGTTTATGATGGGGGCGCGAGTTTAAATATTGTTTATGATGGGGCACTGTTTATATAGTGTTTAGAATTGGGGCACTGTTTATATAGTGTTTAAGATGGGAGCACTGTTTAAATAGTGTTTTTAATGGAGGCACTGTTTATATAGTGTTTATGATGGGGCACTGTTTAAATAGTGTTTATGATGGGTGCACTGTTTATATCGTGTGTATGATGGGGCCCTGTTTATATAGTGTTTATGATGGGGGAACTGTTTAAATAGTGATTATGATGGTGGCACTGTTTACATAGTGTTTATGATGGGGGCACTGTTTATATAGTGTGTATGATGGGGCCCTGTTTATATAGTGTTTATGATGGGGGAACTGTTTAAATAGTGATTATGATAGGGGCACTGTTTAAATATTGATTATAATGGGGGCTCTGTTTAAATAGAGTTTATGATGGGGCACTGTTTAAATAGTGTTTATGATGGGGCACTGTTTAAATAGTGTTTATGATGGGGGCACTGTTTATATAGTGTGTATGATGGGGCCATGTTTATATAGTGTTTATGATGGGGGCACTGTTTAAATAGTGATTATGATGGGGGCACTGTTTACATAGTGTTTATGATGGGGGCACTGCTTATATAGTGTTTATGATGGGGGCACTGTTGAATTAGTGATTATGATGGGGGCACTGTTTATATAGTGATTATGATGGGGGCACTGTTTATATAGTGTTTATGATGGGGGCACTGTTTACATAGTCTTTATGATGGAGGCACTGTTTATATAGTGTTTATGATGTGGGCACTGTTTATATAGTGTTTATAATGGGCTCACTGTTTAAATAGAGTTTATGATGGGGCACTGTTTAAATAGTGTTTATGATGGGAGCACTGTTTAAATAGTGTTTATGATGGGGGCACTGTTTATATAATGTTTGTGATGGGGGCACTGTTTATCTAGAGTTTATGATGGGGGCACTGTTTATATAGTGTTTATGATTGGGGCACTGTTTAAATAGTGTTTATGATGGGAGCACTGTTTAAATAGTATTTATGATGGCGGCATGTTTATATATTGTTTATGATAGGGCCACTGTTTTTATTATGTTTATGATGGGGGCACTGTTTATATACTGTTTATGATGGGGGCACTGTTTACATATTGTTTATGATGGGGCACAGTTTATATAGTGTTTAGCATTGGGGCACTGTTTATATAGTGTTTAAGAATGGAGCACTGTTTAAATAGTGTTTATCATGGAGGCACTGTTTATATAGTGTTTATGATGGGTCACTGTTTAAATAGTGTTTATGATGGGGGCACTGTTTATATAGTGTGTATGATGGGGCCATGTTTATATAGTGTTTATGATGGGGGCACTGTTTAAATAGTGATTATGATGGGGGCACTGTTTACATAGTGTTTATGATGGGGGCACTGTTTATATAGTGTTTATGATGGGGGCACTGTTGAATTAGTGTTTATGATGGGGGCACTGTTTATATGGTCTTTATGATGGGGGCACTGTTTATATAGTGTTTATGATGGGGCACTGTTTAAATAGTGTTTATGTTGGGAGCACTGTTTATATTATGTTTATGTTGGGGGCACTGTTTATATAGTCTTTATGATGTGGGCACTGTTTATATAGTGTTTATAATGGGGGCACTGTTTAAATAGAGTTTATGATGGGGCTCTGTTTAAATAGTGTTTATGATGGGAGCACTGTTTAAATAGTGTTTAAATATTTATATAGTGTGTATGATGGGGCCCTATGTGATGGGGGCAATGTTGAATTAGTGTTTATGATGGGGGCACTGTTTATATAGTGATTATGATGGGGGCACTGTTTAAATAGTGTTTATGATGGGGGCACTGTTTATATAGTGTGTATGATGGGGCCCTGTTTATATAGTGTTTATGTTGGGGGCACTGTTTAAATAGTGATTATGATGGGGGCACTGTTTACATAGTGTTTATGATGGGGGCGCTGTTTATATAGTGTTTATGATGGGGCACTGTTTAAATAGTGTTTATGATGGGGGCACTGTTTATATTATGTTTATGATGGGGGCAGTGTTTAAATAGTGTTTATGATGGGGTACGGTTTAAATAGTGTTTATGATGGGGGCAATGTTTATATAGTGTTTATTATGGGGGCGCTGTTTATATAGTGTTTATGATGTGGGCACTGTTTATATAGTGTTTATGATTGGGGCACTGTTAAAATAGTGTTTATGTTGGGGCACCGTTTATATAGTGTTTATGATGGGGGCACTGTTTTAATAGTGTTTATGATGGACACTGTTTATATAGTGTTTATGATGGACACTGTTTATATAGTGTTTATGATGGGGGCACTTTTTATATAGTGTTTATGATGGGGCACTGCTAATATAGTGTTTATGATGGGGGCACTTATATAGTGTTTATGATGGGGCACTGTTTATATAGTGATTATGATGGGGGCACTGTTTATATAGTGTTTATGATGGGCGCACTGTTTACATAGTGTTTATGATGGGGGCACTGTTTAAATAGTGTTTATGATGGGGGCACTGTTTATATAGTGTTTATGATGTGGGCACTGTTTATATAGTGTTTATGATGGGGGCACTGTTTAAATAGAGGTTATGATGGGGCACTATTTATATAGTGTTTATGATGGGGACACTGTTTAAACAGTGTTTATGATGGGGGCACTGTTTAAATAGTGATTATGATGGGGGCACTGTTTACATAGTGTTTATGATGGGGGAACTGTTTATATAGTGTTTATGATGGGGGCACTGTTGAATTAGTGTTTATGATGGGGGCACTGTTTATATGGTCTTTATGATGGGGGCACTGTTTATATAGTGTTTATGATGGGGCACTGTTTAAATAGTGTTTATGTTGGGAGCACTGTTTATATTATGTTTATGTTGGGGGCACTGTTTATATAGTCTTTATGATGTGGGCACTGTTTATATAGTGTTTATAATGGGGGCACTGTTTAAATAGAGTTTATGATGGGGCTCTGTTTAAATAGTGTTTATGATGGGAGCATTTTTTAAATAGTGTTTAAATATTTATATAGTGTGTATGATGGGGCCCTATGTGATGGGGGCAATGTTGAATTAGTGTTTATGAAGGGGGCACTGTTTATTTAGTGATTATGATGGGGCCACTGTTTAAATAGTGTTTATGATGGGGGCACTGTTTATATAGTGTGTATGATGGGGCCCTGTTTATATAGTGTTTATGTTGGGGGCACTGTTTAAATAGTGATTATGATGGGGGCACTGTTTACATAGTGTTTATGATGGGGGCGCTGTTTATATAGTGTTTATGATGGGGCACTGTTTAAATAGTGTTTATGATGGGGGCACTGTTTATATTATGTTTATGATGGGGGCAGTGTTTAAATAGTGTTTATGATGGGGTACGGTTTAAATAGTGTTTATGATGGGGGCAATGTTTATATAGTGTTTATTATGGGGGCGCTGTTTATATAGTGTTTATGATATAGGCACTGTTTATATAGTGTTTATGATTGGGGCACTGTTAAAATAGTGTTTATGTTGGTGCACTGTTTATATCGTGTTTATGATGGGGGCACTGTTTTAATAGTGTTTATGATGGACACTGTTTATATAGTGTTTATGATGGACACTGTTTATATATTGTTTATGATGGGGGCACTTTTTATATAGTGTTTATGATGGGGCACTGCTAATATAGTGTTTATGATGGGGGCACTTATATAGTGTTTATGATGGGGCACTGTTTATATAGTGATTATGATGGGGGCACAGTTTATATAGTGTTTATGATGGGCGCACTGTTTACATAGTGTTTATGATGGGGGCACTGTTTAAATAGTGTTTATGATGGGGGCACTGTTTATATAGTGTTTATGATGTGGGCACTGTTTATATAGTGTTTATGATGGGGGCACTGTTTAAATAGAGGTTATGATGGGGCACTATTTATATAGTGTTTATGATGGGGACACTGTTTAAATAGTGTTTATGATGGGGGCACTGTTTATATAGTGTTTATGATGGGGCACTTTCTATATAGTGTTTATCATGGGGCAATGTTTATATAGTATTTACGATGGGGGCCCTGTTTATAAAGTGTTTATGAAGGGGACACTGTTTATATAGTGTTTATGATGGGGGCACTGTTTATATAGTGTTTATGATGTGGGCACTGTTTATATAGTGTTTATGATGGGGGCACTGTTTAAATAGAGGTTATGATGGGGCACTATTTATATAGTGTTATTGATGGGGACACTGTTTAAATAGTGTTTATGATGGGGGCACTGTTTATATATTGTTTATGATGGGGCACTTTCTATATAGTGTTTATCATGGGGCAATGTTTATATAGTATTTACGATGGGGGCCCTGTTTATAAAGTGTTTATGAAGGGGACACTGTTTATATAGTGTTTAAGATGGGAGCACTGTTTATATAGTGTTTATGATGGGGGCACTCTTTATATAGTGTTTATGATGGGGCACTGTTTAAATAGTGTTTATGATGGGGCACTGTTTATCTTATGTTTATGGTGGGGGCACTGTTTATATAGTGTTTATAATGGGTGCATTTATTTAATAGTGTTTATGATGGGGACTGTTTATATAGTGTTTATGATGGACACTGTTTATATAGTCTTTATGATGGGGACTCTGTTTAAATAGGTTTTATGATGGGGGCACTTTTTATATAGTTTTTATGAAGGGGCACTGTTTATATAGTGTTTATGATGGGGCACTGTTTATATAGTGATTATGTTGGGGGCACTGTTTATATAGTGTTTAAGATGGGGGCACTGTTTAAATAGTGTTTATGATGGGGGCACTGTTTAAATAGTGTTTATGATTTGGACACTGTTTAAATAGTGTTTATGATGGGTGCACTGTTAATATAGTGTTTATGATTTGGGCACTGTTTATATAGTGTTTATAATGGGGGCACTGTTTAAATAGAGTTTATGATGGGGCACTGTTTAAATAGTGTTTATGATGGGTGCACTGTTTAAATAGTATTTATGATGGCTGCATGTTTATATATTGTTTATGATAGGGCCACTGTTTTTATAGTGTTTATGATGGGGGCACTGTTTATATAGTGTTTATGATGGGGGCACTGTTTACATATTGTTTATGATGGGGCACTGTTTGTATAGTGTTTAGCATTGGGGCACTGTTTATATAGTGTTTAAGATGGGAGCACTGTTTAAATAGTGTTTATGATGGAGGCACTGTTTATATAGTGTTTATGATGGGTCACTGTTTAAATAGTGTTTATGATGGGGGCACTGTTTAAATAGAGGTTATGATGGGGCACTATTTATATAGTGTTTATGATGGGGACACTGTTTAAATAGTGTTTATGATGGGGGCACTGTTTACATAGTGTTTATGATGGAGGCACTGTTTATATAGTGTTTATGATGGGGGCACTGTTGAATTAGTGTTTATGATGGGGGCACTGTTTATATGGTCTTTATGATGGGGGCACTGTTTATATAGTGTTTATGATGGGGCACTGTTTAAATAGTGTTTATGTTGGGAGCACTGTTTATATTATGTTTATGTTGGGTGCACTGTTTATATAGTCTTTATGATGTGGGCACTGTTTATATAGTGTTTATAATGGGGGCACTGTTTAAATAGAGTTTATGATGGGGCTCTGTTTAAATAGTGTTTATGATGGGAGCACTGTTTAAATAGTGTTTAAATATTTATATAGTGTGTATGATGGGGCCCTATGTGATGGGGGCAATGTTGAATTAGTGTTTATGATGGGGGCACTGTTTATATAGTGATTATGATGGGGGCACTGTTTAAATAGTGTTTATGATGGGGGCACTGTTTATATAGTGTGTATGATGGGGCACTGTTTATATAGTGTTTATGATGGGGGCCCTGTTGATATAGTGTTTATGTTGGGGGCACTGTTTAAATAGTGATTATGATGGGGGCACTGTTTACATAGTGTTTATGATGGGGGCGCTGTTTATATAGTGTTTATGATGGGGCACTGTTTAAATAGTGTTTATGATGGGGGCACTGTTTATATTATGTTTATGATGGGGGCAGTGTTTAAATAGTGTTTATGATGGGGTACGGTTTAAATAGTGTTTATGATGGGGGCAATGTTTATATAGTGTTTATTATGGGGGCGCTGTTTATATAGTGTTTATGATGTGGGCACTGTTTATATAGTGTTTATGATGGGGGCACTGTTAAAATAGTGTTTATGTTGGGGCACTGTTTATAAAGTGTTTATGATGGGGGCACTGTTTTAATAGTGTTTATGATGGACACTGTTTATATAGTGTTTATGATGGACACTGTTTATATAGTGTTTATGATGGGGGCACTTTTTATATAGTGTTTATGATGGGGCACTGCTAATATAGTGTTTATGATGGGGGCACTTATATAGTGTTTATGATGGGGCACTGTTTATATAGTGATTATGATGGGGGCACTGTTTATATAGTGTTTATGATGGGCCCACTGTTTACATAGTGTTTATGATGGGGGCACTGTTTAAATAGTGTTTATGATGGGGACACTGTTTAAATAGTGTTTATGATGGGGGCACTGTTTATATAGTGTTTATGATGTGGGCACTGTTTATATAGTGTTTATGATGGGGGCACTGTTTAAATAGAGGTTATGATGGGGCACTATTTATATAGTGTTTATGATGGGGACACTGTTTAAATAGTGTTTATGATGGGGGCACTGTTTATATAGTGTTTATGATGGGGCACATTCTATATAGTGTTTATCATGGGGCAATGTTTATATAGTATTTACAATGGGGGCCCTGTTTATAAAGTGTTTATGAAGGGGACACTGTTTATATAGTGTTTAAGATGGGAGCACTGTTTATATAGTGTTTATGATGGGGGCACTCTTTATATAGTGTTTATGATGGGGCACTGTTTAAATAGTGTTTATGATGGGGCACTGTTTATCTTATGTTTATGGTGGGGGCACTGTTTATATAGTGTTTATGATGGGGGCATTTATTTAATAGTGTTTATGATGGGGACTGTTTATATAGTGTTTATGATGGACACTGTTTATATAGTGTTTATGATGGGGCCTCTGTTTAAATAGGTTTTATGATGGGGGCACTTTTTATATAGTTTTTATGAAGGGGCACTGTTTATATAGTGTTTATGATGGGTGCACTGTTATATAGTGTTTAAGATGGGGCACTGTTTATATAGTGATTATGTTGGGGGCACTGTTTATATTGTGTTTAAGATGGGGGCACTGTTTAAATAGTGTTTATGATGGGGGCACTGTTTATATAGTGTTTATGATGTGGACACTGTTTAAATAGTGTTTATGATGGGGGCACTGTTAATATAGTGTTTATGATTTGGGCACTGTTTATATAGTGTTTATAATAGGGCACTGTTTAAATAGAGTTTATGATGAGGCACTGTTTAAATAGTGTTTATGATGGGAGCAATGTTTAAATAGTGTTTATGATGGGGGCACTGTTTATATAGTGTTTGTGATGGGGGCACTGTTTATATAGTGTTAATGATGTGGGCACTATTTATATAGTGTTTATGATGGGGGCACTGTTTAAATAGTATTTATGATGGCGGCACTGTTTATATATTGTTTATGATAGGGCCACTGTTTTTATAGCGTTTATGATGGAGGCACTGTTTATATAGTGAATATGATTGGTGCACTGTTTACATATTGTTTATGATGGGGCACTGTTTATATAGTGTTTAGCATTGGGGCACTTTTTATATAGTGTTTAAGATGGGAGCCCTGTTTAAATAGTGTTTATGATGGGGGCACTGTTTCTATAGTGTTTATGATGGGGCACTGTTTAAATAGTGTTTATGATGGGGGCACTGTTTAAATAGTGTGTATGATGGGGACCTGTTTATATAGTGTTTATGATGGGGGCACTGTTTAGATAGTGATTATGATGGGGGCACTGTTTATATAGTGTTTATGATGGGGGCACTGTTTATATAGTGTTTATGATGGGGGCACTGTTTAATTAGTGTTTATGAATGGGGCACTGTTTATATAGTCATTATGATGGGGGCACTGTTTATATAGTGTTTATGATGGGGGCAATGTTTATATAGTCTTTATGATGGGGGCACTGTTTATATAGTGTTTATGCTGGGGGCAATGTTTATATATTGTTTATTATGGGGGCGCTGTTTATATAGTGTTTATGATGTGGGCACTGTTTATATAGTGTTTATGATGGTGGCACTGTTTAAATAGTGTTTAAGATGGGGGCACTGTTTTAATAGTGTTTATGATGGACACTGTTAATATAGTGTTTATGATGGACACTGTTTATATAGTTTTTATGATGGGGGCACTTTTTATATTGTGTTTATGATGGGGCACTGCTAATATAGTGTTTATGATGGGGGCACTTATATAGTGTTTATGATGGGGCACTGTTTATATAGTGATTATGATGGGGGCACTGTTTATATAGTGTTTATGATGGGCGCACTGTTTAAATAGTGTTTATGATGGGGGCACTGTTTAAATAGTGTTTATGATGGGGACACTGTTTAAATAGTGTTGATGATGTGGGCACTGTTTATATAGTGGTTATGATGAGGGCACTGTTTAAATAGTGTTTATGATGGGAACAGTGTTTAAATAGTGTTTATGATGGGGGCACTGTTTATATAGTGTTTATGATGGGGCACTGTCTATATAGCGGTTATCATGGTGCAATGTTTATATAGTATTTACGATGGGGGCACTGTTTATAAAGTGTTTATGAAGGGGACACTGTTTATATAGTGTTTAAGATGGGAGCACTGTTTAAATAGTGATTATGATGGGGGCACTGTTTTAATAGTGATTATGATGGGGGCACTGTTTATATAGTGTGAATGATGGGGGCACTGTTTAAATAGTGTTTTTGATGGGGGCACTGTTTATTTAGTGTTTGTGATGGGGGCACTGTTTATATAGAGTTTATGATGGGGGCACTGTTTATATAGTGTTTATGATGGGGCCACTGTTTAAATAGTGTTTATGATGGGAGCACTGTTTAAATAGTTTTTATGATGGGGACACTGTTTAAATAGTGTTTATAATGTGGGCACTGTTTATATAGTGTTAATGATGTGGGCACTGTTTATATAGTGCTTATGATGGGGGCACTGTTTATATTGTGTTTATGATGGGGGCACTGTTTAAATAGTGTTTATGATGGGAGCACTGTTTAAATAGTATTTATGATGGCGGCACTGTTTATATATTGTTTATGATAGGGCCACTGTTTTTATAGTGTTTATGATGGGGGCACTGTTTATATAGTGTTTATGATGGGGGCACTGTTTATATAGTGTTTATGATGGGGCACTGTTTATATAGTGTTTATGATAGGGCCACTGTTTTTATAGTGTTTATGATGGGGCACTGTTTATATAGTGTTTATGATGGGGCACTGTTTATATAGTGTTTATGATAGGGCCACTGTTTTTATAGTGTTTATGATGGGGCACTGTTTATATAGTGTTTATGATGGGGGCACTGTTTACATATTGTTTATGATGGGGCACTGTTTATATAGTGTTTAAGATGGGAGCACTGTTTAAATAGTGTTTAAGATGGGAGCACTGTTTTATTAGTGTTTATGATGGTGGCACTGTTTAAATAGTGTGTATGATGGGGGCACTATTTATCTTAAGTTTATGATGGGGGCACTGTTTATATAGTGTTTATGATGGGGGAATTTTTTTAATAGTGTTTATGATGGACACTGCTTATATATTGTTTATGATGGACACTGTTTATATAGTGTATATGATGGGGCCTCTGTTTAAATAGTGTTTATGTTGGGAGCACTTTTTATATAGTTTTTATGATGGGGCACTGTTTATATAGTGTTTATGATGTGGGAACTGTTATATAGTGTTTATGATGGGGCACTGTTTATATAGTGATTATGATGGGGGCACTGTTTATATAATGTTTAAGATGGGTGCACTGTTTAAATAGTGTTTATGATGGGGGCACTGTTTAAATAGTGTTTATGATGTGGGCACTGTTTAAATAGTGTTTATGATGGGGGCACTGTTTAAATAGTGTTTATAATGGGGGCACTGTTTAAATAGAGTTTATGATGTGGCACTGTTTAAATAGTGTTTATGATGGGAGCGCTGTTTAAATAGTGTTTATGATGGGGGCACTGTTTATATAGTGTTTATGAATGGGGCACTGTTTATATAGTGTTTATGATGGGGGCAGTGTTTATATAGTTCTTATGATGGGGGCACTGTTTATATTGTGTTTATGATGGGGCCACTGTTTTTATAGTGTTTATGATGGGGGCACTGTTTATATAGTGTTAATGATGGGGCACTGTTTATATAGTGTTTATGATGGGGGCACTATTTATCTTATGTTTATGATGGGGGCACTGTTTATATAGTGTTTATGATGGGGGCACTATTTATCTTATGTTTATGATGGGGGCACTGTTTATATAGTGTGTATGATGGGGCACTGTTTATATAGTCTTTATGATGGGGGCACTATTTATCTTATGTTTATGATGGGGGCACTGTTTATATAGTTTTTATGATGGGGGCATTTTTTTAATAGTGTTTATGATGGACACTGTTTATATAGTGTTTATGATGGACACTGTTTATATAGTGTATATGATGGGGGCTCTGTTTAAAAAGTGTTTATGTTGGGGGCACTTTTTATATAGTTTTTATGATGGGGCACTGTTTATATAGTGTTTATGATGTGGGCACTGTTATATAGTGTTTATAATGGGGCACTGTTTATATAGTGATTATGATGTGGGCACTGTTATATAGTTTTTATGATGGGGCACTGTTTATATAGTGTTTATGATGGGGGCACTGTTTATATAGTGTTTAAGATGGCGGCACTGTTTAAATAGTGTTTATGATGGGGGCACTGTTTAAATTTGTTTATGATGGGGACACTGTTTAAATAGTGTTTATGATGGGGGCACTGTTTATGTAGTGTTTTTGATGGGGGCTCTGTTTAAATAGTGTTTATGATTGGGGCACTGTTTACATATTGTTTATGATGGGGCACTGTTTATATAGTGTTTAGCATTGGGGCTCTGTTTATATAGTGTTTAAGATGGGGGCACTGTTTATATAGTGTTTATGATGTGGGCACTGTTTATATAGTGTTTATAATGGGGACACTGTTTAAATAGAGTTTATGATGGGGCACTGTTTAAATAGTGTTTATGATGGGAGCACTGTTTAAATAGTGTTTATGATGGGGGCACTGTTTAAATAGTGTTTAGCATTGGGGCACTGTTTATATAGTGTTTAAGATGGGAGCCCTGTTTAAATAGTGTTTATGATGGGGGCACTGTTTATATAGTGTTTATGATGGGGCACTGTTTAAACAGCACTACACCACTGTCCACACCACTCCCACAGCGCTACACCACTGCCCACACCACTCCCACAGCACTTCACCACAGCCCACACCACTCCCACAGCACTACACGACTGCCCGCACCGCTCCCACAGCGCTACACCACTGCCCACACCACTACCGGAGCACTACACCACTGCCCACACCACTCCCACAGCGCTTCACCACTGCCCACACCACTCCCATCGCGTTACACCATTACACACAAAACTCGCACAGCGCTACACCACAGACCTCAACACTCCCACAGCTCTCCATCACAACCCACACCACTCCCATAGCACCTCAATACTCACACACAACACCCACAGCGCTACACCACTGCCCCCACCACACCCACAGCTCTGCAATAGAACCAACACCACTCCAGCAGCGCTACACATCTGCCCTCACCACTCCAACATCTCTTCACCACAACCCACACCACACACACAGCTCTGCAATACAACCCACACCACTTCCACAGCACTACGCCACAGCTAACACCACTCCCACAGCGCTACATCACTGCCCACACCTCACCCACTGCGATACACCACTGCCCACACCACACCCACAGCGTTACACCACTGCCCACACCACACCCACAGCGTTACACCACTGCACACGCCACTCCCACAGCGCTACACCATTGCCCACGCCACTCCCACAGCACTGCACCACAACGCACACCACTCCCACAGCACTACACCACTGCCCACGCCACTCCCACAGCACTACACCACTGCCCACGCCACTCCCACAGCACTGCACAACAACGCACACCACTCCCTCATCGTTACACCACTGCCCACACCACTCCCACAGCGCTACACCACTGGTCACACCATTCCCGCAGCTCTACTCCACAACCCACACCACACACACAGTGCTAAGCTAATGCCCACAACAATACCACAGCGCTTCACTACTGCACACACCACTCCCACAGCACTACACCACTGCCCACACCATTCCCACAGCGCTACACCACTGCCCACACCACTCCCACAGCAATACAGCACTGCCCACACCACTCCCACAGCGTTACACCACAAAACACACCACTCCCACAGCACTACACCACTGCCCACACCACTCTCGCAGCGCTACACCACTGGTCACACCATTCCCGCAGCTCTACTCAACAACCAACACCACATATACAGTGCTAAGCTAATGCCCACAACACAACTACAGCGCTACACTACTGCAGACACCACTCCTACAGCACTACACCACTGCCCACACCACTCCCACAGCACTACACCACTGCCCACACCACTCCCACAGCACTACACCACTGCACACACAACTCCCACAGCGCTAGATCAGTACCCACACCACTCCCTCAGCGCTACACCACTGCCCACACCACTCCCACAGCACTACACCACTGCCCACACCACTCCAACAGGGCTACAGCAGTGCCCACGCAACTCCCACAGCGCTACACCACTGCGCACACCACTCCCGCAGCTCAAGTCCACAACCCACACCACACACACAGCGCTAAGCTAATGCCCACAACACTACCACAGCGCTACACCACTGCCCACGCCACTCCCACAGAGCTACACCACTGCCCACACCACTCCTACAGCTCTACAAGACAATGCACACCACTCCCACAGCGCTACACCACTGCCCATACCACTCCCACAGCGCTACACCACTGCACATCCCACTCCCACAGCGCTACACCAAAAAACACACCACTCCCACAGTGCTTCACCATTACCCACACCACTCCCACAGCGTTACACCACAAAACACACCACTCCCACAGTGCTACACCATTGCCCACACCACTCCCACAGCGCTACACCACTGCCGACACCACTCCCACAGCACTACACCTCTGCCCACACCACTCCCACAGCGCTACACCATTGACCACACCACTCCCACAGCACTGCACCACTGCCCACACCACTCCCACAGCACTACACCACTGCC
The DNA here is from genome assembly GCF_964194155.1 of Cetorhinus maximus. Classification (NCBI taxonomy): domain Eukaryota; kingdom Metazoa; phylum Chordata; class Chondrichthyes; order Lamniformes; family Cetorhinidae; genus Cetorhinus; species Cetorhinus maximus. Next base: position 41,371 of record NW_027597371.1, read on the forward strand.
CACACCACTCCCACAGCGCTACACCAGTGCCCACACCACTCCCACAGCACTACACCACTGCCCACACCACTCCCACAGCGCTACACCAGTGCCCACACCACTCCCACAGCGCTACACCAGTGCCCACACCACTCCCACTGCACTACACCACAGCCCTCACCATTCCCACAGCGCTACACCACTGCCCACACCACTCCCACAGCGTCACACCATTGCTCACACCACTCCCACAGCACTACACCACTGCTCACACCAATCCCACAGCGCTACACCACTGCTCACACCAATCCCACAGCGCTACACCACAGCCCACACCACTCCCACTGCACTACACCACAGCCCACACCATTCCCACAGCGCTACACCACTGCTCACACCACTCGCACAGCACTACACCACAACACACACCACTCCCACAGCACTACACCACTGCCCACACCACTCCCACAGAGCTACACCACAACACACACCACTCCCACGGCACTACACCACTGCCCACAACACACCCACAGCGCTACACCACAACCCACACCACTCCCACAGCGCTACACCACAACCCACACCACTCCCACAACGCTACACCACTGCCTACACCACACCCACAGCGCTACACCACTGCCCACACCACTCCCACAGCACTACACCACTGCCCACACCACTCCCACAGCGCTAGACAACTGACCACACCACTCCCACAGCACTACACCACTGCCCACAGCACTCCCACAGCGCTACACCACTGGCCAGACCACTCCCAGAGCGCTACACCACTGCCCACAGCATTCCCACAGCGCTACACCACAACCCACACCACTCCCACAGCGCTACACCACTGCACACCCAATTCCCACAGCTCTACACCACTGCCCACACCACTCCAGCAGCGCTACACCACTGCACACACCTTTCCCACAGCGCTACAGCACTGCCCCCACCACTTCCACAGCGCTACACCAATGCCCACACCACTCCCAAAGCGCTACACCACTGCCCACACAACTCCCACAGCGCTACACCACTGCCCACACAACTCCCACAGCGCTACACCATTGCCCACAACACTCGCCCAGCGTTACACCACTGCCCACACCACTCCCACAGCACTACCCCACTGCCCACACCACTTCCAGAGCGCTACAACACCTCCACACCACTCCCACAGCTCTACACAACAACCCACACCACTCCCAAAGCGTTACACCACAAAACACACCACTCCCACAGCGCTACACCACAGCCCAGACCACTCCCACAGCGGTACACCACTGTCCACACCACACCCACAGCGTTACACCACAACCCACACCACACCCAAAGCGTTACACCACAAAACACACCACTCCCACAGCGCTACACCACTGCCCACACCACTCCCACAGCGCTACACCACTGCCAACACCACTCCCAAAGTGCAACACCACTGCCCACACCAATCCCACAGCGCTACACCACTGCCCACACCACTCCCACAGCTCTACTCCACAACCCAAACCACACACACAGCGCTAAGCTAATGCCCACACCAATCCAGCAGCGCTACACCACTGCCCACACCACTCCCACAGCGCTACACCACTGCCCACAACACTACACCACTGCCCACACCACTCCCACAGCGCTTCACCACGGCCCACACCACTCGCACAGCACTACCCAACTGCCCACAACACACCCACAGTTCTACATCACTGCCCACACCACTCCCAAAGCACTACCCCACTGCCCACACCACTCCCACAGCGCTACACCACTGACCACACCACTCCCACAGCGCTACACAACTGACCACACCACTCCCACAGCGCTACACCACTACCCACACCACTCCCACAGCTCTACACCACTGCCCACAGCACTTCCACAGCGCTACACCACTGCCCTCAACACTCCCACAGCGCTACACCAATGCCCACACCACTCCCACAGCGCTACACCAGAACCCACACCACTCCCACAGCGCTACAGCACTGTCCACACCACTCCCACAGCACTACACCACTGCCCACACCACTCCCACAACGCAACACCACTGAACACAAAACTCCCACAGCGCTACACCACAAAACACACCACTCCCACAGCGCTACCCCACTGCCCACACCACGCCAGCAGTGCTACACCACAACCCACACCACTCCCACTGCGCTACACCACTGCACACTCAACACCCTCAGCTCTACACCACTGCCCACAGCACTCGCACAGCGCTACACCACTGTCCAGACCACTCCCACAGCACTACACCACTGACCATACCACTCCAGCAGCGCTACACCACTGCCCACACCACTCCCACAGCGCTACACCACTGCCCACACCACTCCCACAGCACTACACCACTGCCCACACCACTCCCACAGCGTTACACCACTGCCTACAACACACCAACAGCGATACACCACTGCCCACACCACTCCCACAGCGCAACACCACTGCTCACACCACTCCCACAGCGTTACACCACTGCCCACAACACTCCCACAGCGCTACACCAATGCCCACACCACTCCCACAACGCTGCACCACTGCCCACACCACACCCACAGCGCTACACCACTGCCCACACCACTCCCACAGCGCTACATCACTGCCCACACCAATCCCACAGCGCAACACCACTGCTCACACCACTCCCACAGCGTTACACCACTGCCCACAACACTCCCACAGCGCTACACCACTGCCCACACCACTCCCACAACGCTGCACCACTGCCCACACCACACCAACAGCGCTACACCACTGCCCACACCACTCCCACAGCGCTACACCGCACCCCACAACACTGCCACAGCTCTACACCACTGCCCACACCACTCCCACAGCGCTACACCACTGCACACACCACTCCCACAGCGCTACACCACTGCCCACACCACTCCCACAGCACTACACCACTGCCCACACCACTCCCACAGCGTTACACCACAAAACACAGCACTCCCACAGCGCTACCCCACTGCCCACACCACTTCCACTGCGCTACACCACTGCCCACACCACTCCCACAGCGTTACACCACTGCCGACACCACTCCCACATCACTACACCACTGCCCACACCACTCCCACAGCGTTACACCACTGCCGACACCACTCCCACATCACTACACCACTGCCCACACCACTCCCACAGCGCTACACCACTGCCCACACCACTCCCACAGCTCTAGACCACTGCCCACGCCATTCCCACAAAACTACACCACAACTCACACCACTCCCACTGCGCTACACCACTGCCCACACAACTCCCACAGCACTAGACCACTGCCCACACCACACCCACAGCGCTGCACCACTGACCACACCAAACCCACAGCGCTACACCACTGCCCACACCACTCACACAGCACTACACCACAACACACACCACTCCCACAGCACTACACCACTGACCACACCACTCCCACAGAGCTACACCACAACACACACAACTCCCACGGCACTACACCACTGCCCACAACACTCCCACAGCGCTACACCACTGCCCACACCACTCGCACAGTACTACACCACAACACACACCACTCCCACGGCACTACACCACTGCCCACAACACTCCCACCGCACTACACCAATGCCCACACCAATTCAGCAGCGCTACACCACTGCCCACACCACTCCCACAGCACTACACCACACCCCCCAACACTGCCACAGCGCTACACCACTGCCCACACCACTCCCACAGCGCTACACCACTGCCCACACCACTCCCACAGCACTACACCACACCCCACAACACTCCCACAGTGCTACACCACTGTCCACACCACTCCCACAGCGCTACACCAAAGCCAACACCATTCCCTCAGCGCATCACCACAACCCACACCACTCCCATAGCGTTACACCACTACCCACACCACTCCCGCAGCGCTACACCATTGCCCACACCACACCCACAGCTCTACACCACTGTCCACACCACTCCCACAGCTCTACACAGCTGCCCACACCTCTCCTACAGCGTTAGACCACTGAGAACATCACTCCCACAGCGCTACACCAATGCCCACACCACACCCACAGCACTACACCAGAACCCACACCACACCCATAGCGCTACAGCACTGTCCACACCACTCCCACAGCACTACACCACTGCCCCCACCAATCCCACAACGCTACACCACAGTACACACAACTCCCACAGCACTACACCACTGCCAACAGCACTCCCACAGCACTACACCACTGCACACACCACTCCCACAGAGCTACACCACAACACACACAACTCCCACGGCACTACACCACTGCCCACAACACTCCCACAGCGCTACACCACTGCCCACACCACTCGCACAGTACTACACCACAACACACACCACTCCCACGGCACTACACCACTGCCCACAACACTCCCACCGCACTACACCAATGCCCACACCAATTCAGCAGCGCTACACCACTGCCCACGCCACTCCCACAGCACTACACCACACCCCCCAACACTGCCACAGCGCTACACCACTGCCCACACCACTCCCACAGCGCTACACCACTGCCCACACCACTCCCACAGCACTACACCACACCCCACAACACTCCCACAGTGCTACACCACTGTCCACACCACTCCCACAGCGCTACACCAAAGCCAACACCATTCCCTCAGCGCATCACCACAACCCACACCACTCCCATAGCGTTACACCACTACCCACACCACTCCCGCAGCGCTACACCATTGCCCACACCACACCCACAGCTCTACACCACTGTCCACACCACTCCCACAGCTCTACACAGCTGCCCACACCTCTCCTACAGCGTTAGACCACTGAGAACATCACTCCCACAGCGCTACACCAATGCCCACACCACTCCCACAGCACTACACCAGAACCCACACCACACCCATAGCGCTACAGCACTGTCCACACCACTCCCACAGCACTACACCACTGCCCCCACCAATCCCACAACGCTACACCACAGTACACACAACTCCCACAGCACTACACCACTGCCAACAGCACTCCCACAGCACTACACCACTGCACACACCACTCCCACAACGCTACACCACAGCACACACAACTCCCACAGCACTACACCACTGCCAACAGCACTCCCAAAGCACTACACCACAACCCACACCACTCCCACAGCGTTACACCACAAAACACACCACTCCCACAGCGCTACCCCACTGCCCACACCACTTGCACTGCGCTACACCACTGCCCACACCACTCCCACAGCGTTACACCATTGCCCCACCACTCCCACAGCGCTACACCACTGCCCACACTACCCCCACAGCGCTACACCAAAGCCAACACCAATCCCTCAGCGCTTAACCACAACCCACACCACTCCCACAGCGTTACACCACTACCCACATCACTCCCGCAGCACTACCCCATTGCCCACACCACACCCACAGCTCTACACCACTGCCCACACCACTCCCACAGCGCTACACCACTTCCCACACCACTCCCACAGCTCTACACAGCTGCTCACACCACTCCCACAGCACTACACTACACCCCACAACACTGCGACAGCGCTACACGACTGCCCACACCACTCCCACAGCGCTACACCACGGCCCACACCACTCGCACAGCGCTACACCACTGCCAACACCACACACACATCCCTACACCACTGCCCACACCACTCCCACAGCGATACACCACTGCCCACACCACTCCCACAGCGCTACACCACTGCCCACACCACTCCCACAGCGCTACACCACTGCCCACACGGCTCCCACAGCACTACACCACTGCCCACACCAAACGCACAGCTCTACACCACTGCCCACTCCACTCCCACAGCGCTACACCACTGGTCACACCACTCCCGCAGCTCTACTCCACAACCCACACCACACACACCGCGCTAGGCTAATGCCCACACCACTCCCACAGCGTTACACCAATGCCCACACCAATCCAGCATCGCTACGCCACTTCCCACACCACTCCCACAACACTACACCATTGCCCACATCACTCCCACAGCGCTACTCCACAACCCACACCACTCCCACAGCTCTGCAAGACAACCACTACCCACAACACTCCCACAGCACTACAACACTGCCCACACCACTCCCACAGCACTAAACCACTGCCCACACCACTCCCACAGCGGTAAACCACGGACCACACCACTCGCACAGCGCTACACCACTGCCCACACCACACTCACAGCGCTACATCACTGCCCACACCACTTCCAAAGCACTACCCAACTGCCCACACCACTCCCACAGCGCTACACCACTGCCCACACCACTCCCACAGCACTACACCAGAACCCACACCACTCCCACAGCGCTACACCACTGCCCACACTACCCCCACAGCGTTACACAAATGCCCACACCACTCCCACAGCACTACAACACTGCTCACACAACTCCCACAGCTCTACTCCACAACCCAAACCACACACACAGCGCTAAGCTAATTCCCACAACACTCCCACCGCACTACACCAATGCCCACACCAATCCAGCAGCGCTACACCACTGCCCACACCACTCCCACAGCACTACAGCACTGTCCACACCACTCCCACAGCGCTACACCAAAGCCAACACCACTCCCTCAGCGCATCACCACAACCCACACCACTCCCATAGCGTTACACCACTACCCACACCACTCCCGCAGCGCTACACCATTGCCCACACCACACCCACAGCTCTACACCACTGTCCACACCACTCCCACAGCTCTACACAGCTGCCCTCACCTCTCCTACAGCGTTAGACCACTGAGAACATCACTCCCACAGCGCTTCATCACTGCTCACACCACTCCCAAAGCACTACCCCACTGCCCACACCACTCTCACAGCGCTACACCACTGCCTACACCACACCCACAGCGCTACACCACTGCCCACAGCACTCCCACAGCGCTACACCACTGCCCACAACACTCCCACAGCGCTACACCAATGCCCACACCACTCCCACAGCACTACACCAGAACCCACACCACACCCATAGCGCTACAGCACTGTCCACACCACTCCCACAGCACTACACCACTGCCCCCACCAATCCCACAACGCTACACCACAGTACACACAACTCCCACAGCACTACACCACTGCCAACAGCACTCCCACAGCACTACACCACTGCACACACCACTCCCACAACGCTACACCACAGCACACACAACTCCCACAGCACTACACCACTGCCAACAGCACTCCCAAAGCACTACACCACAACCCACACCACTCCCACAGCGCTACCCCACTGCCCACACCACTTGCACTGCGCTACACCACTGCCCACACCACTCCCACAGCGTTACACCATTGCCCCACCACTCCCACAGCGCTACACCACTGCCCACACTACCCCCACAGCGCTACACCAAAGCCAACACCAATCCCTCAGCGCTTAACCACAACCCACACCACTCCCACAGCGTTACACCACTACCCACATCACTCCCGCAGCGCTACCCCATTGCCCACACCACACCCACAGCTCTACACCACTGCCCACACCACTCCCACAGCGCTACACCACTTCCCACACCACTCCCACAGCTCTACACAGCTGCTCACACCACTCCCACAGCACTACACTACACCCCACAACACTGCGACAGCGCTACACGACTGCCCACACCACTCCCACAGCGCTACACCACGGCCCACACCACTCGCACAGCGCTACACCACTGCCAACACCACACCCACATCCCTACACCACTGCCCACACCACTCCCACAGCGATACACCACTGCCCACACCACTCCCACAGCGCTACACCACTGCCCACACCACTCCCACAGCGCTACACCACTGCCCACACGGCTCCCACAGCACTACACCACTGCCCACACCAAACGCACAGCTCTACACCACTGCCCACTCCACTCCCACAGCGCTACACCACTGGTCACACCACTCCCGCAGCTCTACTCCACAACCCACACCACACACACCGCGCTAGGCTAATGCCCACACCACTCCCACAGCGTTACACCAATGCCCACACCAATCCAGCATCGCTACGCCACTTCCCACACCACTCCCACAACACTACACCATTGCCCACATCACTCCCACAGCGCTACTCCACAACCCACACCACTCCCACAGCTCTGCAAGACAACCACTACCCACAACACTCCCACAGCACTACAACACTGCCCACACCACTCCCACAGCACTAAACCACTGCCCACACCACTCCCACAGCGGTAAACCACGGACCACACCACTCGCACAGCGCTACACCACTGCCCACACCACACCCACAGCGCTACATCACTGCCCACACCACTTCCAAAGCACTACCCAACTGCCCACACCACTCCCACAGCGCTACACCACTGCCCACACCACTCCCACAGCACTACACCAGAACCCACACCACTCCCACAGCGCTACACCACTGCCCACACTACCCCCACAGCGTTACACAAATGCCCACACCACTCCCACAGCACTACAACACTGCTCACACAACTCCCACAGCTCTACTCCACAACCCAAACCACACACACAGCGCTAAGCTAATTCCCACAACACTCCCACCGCACTACACCAATGCCCACACCAATCCAGCAGCGCTACACCACTGCCCACACCACTCCCACAGCACTACAGCACTGTCCACACCACTCCCACAGCGCTACACCAAAGCCAACACCACTCCCTCAGCGCATCACCACAACCCACACCACTCCCATAGCGTTACACCACTACCCACACCACTCCCGCAGCGCTACACCATTGCCCACACCACACCCACAGCTCTACACCACTGTCCACACCACTCCCACAGCTCTACACAGCTGCCCTCACCTCTCCTACAGCGTTAGACCACTGAGAACATCACTCCCACAGCGCTTCATCACTGCTCACACCACTCCCAAAGCACTACCCCACTGCCCACACCACTCTCACAGCGCTACACCACTGCCTACACCACACCCACAGCGCTACACCACTGCCCACAGCACTCCCACAGCGCTACACCACTGCCCACAACACTCCCACAGCGCTACACCAATGCCCACACCACTCCCACAGCACTACACCAGAACCCACACCACACCCATAGCGCTACAGCACTGTCCACACCACTCCCACAGCACTACACCACTGCCCCCACCAATCCCACAACGCTACACCACAGTACACACAACTCCCACAGCACTACACCACTGCCAACAGCACTCCCACAGCACTACACCACTGCACACACCACTCCCACAACGCTACACCACAGCACACACAACTCCCACAGCACTACACCACTGCCAACAGCACTCCCAAAGCACTACACCACAACCCACACCACTCCCACAGCGCTACCCCACTGCCCACACCACTTGCACTGCGCTACACCACTGCCCACACCACTCCCACAGCGTTACACCATTGCCCCACCACTCCCACAGCGCTACACCACTGCCCACACTACCCCCACAGCGCTACACCAAAGCCAACACCAATCCCTCAGCGCTTAACCACAACCCACACCACTCCCACAGCGTTACACCACTACCCACATCACTCCCGCAGCGCTACCCCATTGCCCACACAACACCCACAGCTCTACACCACTGCCCACACCACTCCCACAGCGCTACACCACTTCCCACACCACTCCCACAGCTCTACACAGCTGCTCACACCACTCCCACAGCACTACACTACACCCCACAACACTGCGACAGCGCTACACGACTGCCCACACCACTCCCACAGCGCTACACCACGGCCCACACCACTCGCACAGCGCTACACCACTGCCAACACCACACCCACATCCCTACACCACTGCCCACACCACTCCCACAGCGATACACCACTGCCCACACCACTCCCACAGCGCTACACCACTGCCCACACCACTCCCACAGCGCTACACCACTGCCCACACGGCTCCCACAGCACTACACCACTGCCCACACCAAACGCACAGCTCTACACCACTGCCCACTCCACTCCCACAGCGCTACACCACTGGTCACACCACTCCCGCAGCTCTACTCCACAACCCACACCACACACACCGCGCTAGGCTAATGCCCACACCACTCCCACAGCGTTACACCAATGCCCACACCAATCCAGCATCGCTACGCCACTTCCCACACCACTCCCACAACACTACACCATTGCCCACATCACTCCCACAGCGCTACTCCACAACCCACACCACTCCCACAGCTCTGCAAGACAACCACTACCCACAACACTCCCACAGCACTACAACACTGCCCACACCACTCCCACAGCACTAAACCACTGCCCACACCACTCCCACAGCGGTAAACCACGGACCACACCACTCGCACAGCGCTACACCACTGCCCACACCACACCCACAGCGCTACATCACTGCCCACACCACTTCCAAAGCACTACCCAACTGCCCACACCACTCCCACAGCGCTACACCACTGCCCACACCACTCCCACAGCGCTACACCACTGCCCACACAACTCCCACAGCGCTACACCACTGCCCACAACACTCCCAAAGCGCTACACCAATGCCCAACAACACTCCCACAGCGCTACACCAGAACCCACACCACTCCCACATTGCTACACCACTGCACACACCACTCCCACAGCGCTACACCACTGCCCACACCACTCCCACAGCGCTACACCACTGCCCACACCACTCCCACAGCACTACACCAGAACCCACACCACTCCCACAGCACTACACCAGAACCCACACCACTCCCACAGCGCTACACCACTGCCCACACCACTCCCACAGCACTACACCAGAACCCACACCACTCCCACAGCGCTACAACACTGCCCACACTTCCCCCACAGCGTTACACAAATGCCTACACCACTCCCACAGCACTACAACACTGCCCACACAACTCCCACAGCTCTAAACCACTACCCACAACACTCCCACAGCGCTACACCACTGCCCACACCACTCCCACAGCGCTACACCACTGCCCACACCACTCCCAAAGCGCTACACCACTGCCCACACCGCTCCCACAGCGCTACACCACTGCCCAGCACCACACACACAGCGCTAAGCTAATGCCCACAACACTACCACAGCACTACACCACTGCCCACACCACTCCAGCAGTGCTACACCACTGCCCACACCACTCCCACAACACTACACCACTGCCCACAACACTTCCACAGCGCTACTCCACTGCCCACACCACTCCCACAGCGCAACACCACTGCTCACACCACTCCCACAACACTACACCATTACCCACATCACTCCCACAGCGCTACTCCACAACACACACCAATCACTCAGCTCTGCAAGACAACCACTACCCACAACACTGCCCACACCACTCCCACAGCACTAAACCACTGTCCACAGCACTCCCACAGTACTACACCACTGTCCACACCACTCCCACAGCCCTACACCAAAGCCAACACCACTCCCTCAGCGCTTCACCACAGCCCACAACACTCCCACAGCGTTACACCTCTACCCACACCACTCCCGCAGCGCTACACCACTGCCCACACCACTCCCACAGCACTACACCATTGCCCACACCACACCCACAGCTCTACACCACTGCCCACACCATTCCCACTGCGCTACTCCACTGCCCACACCACTGCCACAGCACTACACCACTGTCCTCACCACTCCCACAGCGCTACACCACTGCCCATTCCACTCCCACAGCGCTACACCACTGCCCACACCACTCGCATAGCGCTACACCACTGCCCACACCACTCCCACAGCACTACACCACTGCCCCCACCAATCCCACAACGCTACACCACAGTACACACAACTCCCACAGCACTACACCACTGCCAACAGCACTCCCACAGCACTACACCACTGCACACACCACTCCCACAACGCTACACCACAGCACACACAACTCCCACAGCACTACACCACTGCCAACAGCACTCCCAAAGCACTACACCACAACCCACACCACTCCCACAGCGTTACACCACAAAACACACCACTCCCACAGCGCTACCCCACTGCCCACACCACTTGCACTGCGCTACACCACTGCCCACACCACTCCCACAGCGTTACACCATTGCCCCACCACTCCCACAGCGCTACACCACTGCCCACACTACCCCCACAGCGCTACACCAAAGCCAACACCAATCCCTCAGCGCTTAACCACAACCCACACCACTCCCACAGCGTTACACCACTACCCACACCACTCCCACAGCGCTACCCCACTGCCCACACCACTTGCACTGCGCTACACCACTGCCCACACCACTCCCACAGCGTTACACCATTGCCCCACCACTCCCACAGCGCTACACCACTGCCCACACTACCCCCACAGCGCTACACCAAAGCCAACACCAATCCCTCAGCGCTTAACCACAACCCACACCACTCCCACAGCGTTACACCACTACCCACATCACTCCCGCAGCGCTACCCCATTGCCCACACCACACCCACAGCTCTACACCACTGCCCACACCACTCCCACAGCGCTACACCACTTCCCACACCACTCCCACAGCTCTACACAGCTGCTCACACCACTCCCACAGCACTACACTACACCCCACAACACTGCGACAGCGCTACACGACTGCCCACACCACTCCCACAGCGCTACACCACGGCCCACACCACTCGCACAGCGCTACACCACTGCCAACACCACACCCACATCCCTACACCACTGCCCACACCACTCCCACAGCGATACACCACTGCCCACACCACTCCCACAGCGCTACACCACTGCCCACACCACTCCCACAGCGCTACACCACTGCCCACACGGCTCCCACAGCACTACACCACTGCCCACACCAAACGCACAGCTCTACACCACTGCCCACTCCACTCCCACAGCGCTACACCACTGGTCACACCACTCCCGCAGCTCTACTCCACAACCCACACCACACACACCGCGCTAGGCTAATGCCCACACCACTCCCACAGCGTTACACCAATGCCCACACCAATCCAGCATCGCTACGCCACTTCCCACACCACTCCCACAACACTACACCATTGCCCACATCACTCCCACAGCGCTACTCCACAACCCACACCACTCCCACAGCTCTGCAAGACAACCACTACCCACAACACTCCCACAGCACTACAACACTGCCCACACCACTCCCACAGCACTAAACCACTGCCCACACCACTCCCACAGCGGTAAACCACGGACCACACCACTCGCACAGCGCTACACCACTGCCCACACCACACCCACAGCGCTACATCACTGCCCACACCACTTCCAAAGCACTACCCAACTGCCCACACCACTCCCACAGCGCTACACCACTGCCCACACCACTCCCACAGCACTACACCAGAACCCACACCACTCCCACAGCGCTACACCACTGCCCACACTACCCCCACAGCGTTACACAAATGCCCACACCACTCCCACAGCACTACAACACTGCTCACACAACTCCCACAGCTCTACTCCACAACCCAAACCACACACACAGCGCTAAGCTAATTCCCACAACACTCCCACCGCACTACACCAATGCCCACACCAATCCAGCAGCGCTACACCACTGCCCACATCACTCCCACAGCACTACACCACTGTCCACACCACTCCCACAGCGCTACACCAAAGCCAATACCACTCCCTCAGCGCATCACCACAACCCACACCACTCCCATAGCGTTACACCACTACCCACACCACTCCCGCAGCGCTACACCATTGCCCACACCACACCCACAGCTCTACACCACTGTCCACACCACTCCCACAGCTCTACACAGCTGCCCTCACCTCTCCTACAGCGTTAGACCACTGAGAACATCACTCCCACAGCGCTTCATCACTGCTCACACCACTCCCACAGCGCTACACCACTGCCTACACCACACCCACAGCGCTACACCACTGCCCACAGCACTCCCACAGCGCTACACCACTGCCCACAACACTCCCACAGCGCTACACCAATGCCCACACCACTCCCACAGCACTACACCAGAACCCACACCACACCCATAGCGCTACAGCACTGTCCACACCACTCCCACAGCACTACACCACTGCCCCCACCAATCCCACAACGCTACACCACAGTACACACAACTCCCACAGCACTACACCACTGCCAACAGCACTCCCACAGCACTACACCACTGCACACACCACTCCCACAACGCTACACCACAGCACACACAACTCCCACAGCACTACACCACTGCCAACAGCACTCCCAAAGCACTACACCACAACCCACACCACTCCCACAGCGCTACCCCACTGCCCACACCACTTGCACTGCGCTACACCACTGCCCACACCACTCCCATAGCGTTACACCATTGCCCCACCACTCCCACAGCGCTACACCACTGCCCACACTACCCCCACAGCGCTACACCAAAGCCAACACCAATCCCTCAGCGCTTAACCACAACCCACACCACTCCCACAGCGTTACACCACTACCCACATCACTCCCGCAGCGCTACCCCATTGCCCACACCACACCCACAGCTCTACACCACTGCCCACACCACTCCCACAGCGCTACACCACTTCCCACACCACTCCCACAGCTCTACACAGCTGCTCACACCACTCCCACAGCACTACACTACACCCCACAACACTGCGACAGCGCTACACGACTGCCCACACCACTCCCACAGCGCTACACCACGGCCCACACCACTCGCACAGCGCTACACCACTGCCAACACCACACCCACATCCCTACACCACTGCCCACACCACTCCCACAGCGATACACCACTGCCCACACCACTCCCACAGCGCTACACCACTGCCCACACCACTCCCACAGCGCTACACCACTGCCCACACGGCTCCCACAGCACTACACCACTGCCCACACCAAACGCACAGCTCTACACCACTGCCCACTCCACTCCCACAGCGCTACACCACTGGTCACACCACTCCCGCAGCTCTACTCCACAACCCACACCACACACACCGCGCTAGGCTAATGCCCACACCACTCCCACAGCGTTACACCAATGCCCACACCAATCCAGCATCGCTACGCCACTTCCCACACCACTCCCACAACACTACACCATTGCCCACATCACTCCCACAGCGCTACTCCACAACCCACACCACTCCCACAGCTCTGCAAGACAACCACTACCCACAACACTCCCACAGCACTACAACACTGCCCACACCACTCCCACAGCACTAAACCACTGCCCACACCACTCCCACAGCGGTAAACCACGGACCACACCACTCGCACAGCGCTACACCACTGCCCACACCACACCCACAGCGCTACATCACTGCCCAGACCACTTCCAAAGCACTACCCAACTGCCCACACCACTCCCACAGCGCTACACCACTGCCCACACCACTCCCACAGCGCTACACCACTGCCCACACAACTCCCACAGCGCTACACCACTGCCCACAACACTCCCAAAGCGCTACACCAATGCCCAACAACACTCTCACAGCGCTACACCAGAACCCACACCACTCCCACATTGCTACACCACTGCACACACCACTCCCACAGCGCTACACCACTGCCCACACCACTCCCACAGCGCTACACCACTGCCCACACCACTCCCACAGCACTACACCAGAACCCACACCACTCCCACAGCACTACACCAGAACCCACACCACTCCCACAGCGCTACACCACTGCCCACACCACTCCCACAGCACTACACCAGAACCCACACCACTCCCACAGCGCTACAACACTGCCCACACTTCCCCCACAGCGTTACACAAATGCCTACACCACTCCCACAGCACTACAACACTGCCCACACAACTCCCACAGCTCTAAACCACTACCCACAACAATCCCACAGCGCTACACCACTGCCCACACCACTCCCACAGCGCTACACCACTGCCCACACCACTCCCAAAGCGCTACACCACTGCCCACACCGCTCCCACAGCGCTACACCACTGCCCAGCACCACACACACAGCGCTAAGCTAATGCCCACAACACTACCACAGCACTACACCACTGCCCACACCACTCCAGCAGTGCTACACCACTGCCCACACCACTCCCACAACACTACACCACTGCCCACAACACTTCCACAGCGCTACTCCACTGCCCACACCACTCCCACAGCGCAACACCACTGCTCACAGCACTCCCACAACACTACACCATTACCCACATCACTCCCACAGCGCTACTCCACAACACACACCAATCACTCAGCTCTGCAAGACAACCACTACCCACAACACTGCCCACACCACTCCCACAGCACTAAACCACTGTCCACAGCACTCCCACAGTACTACACCAATGTCCACACCACTCCCACAGCCCTACACCAAAGCCAACACCACTCCCTCAGCGCTTCACCACAACCCACACCACTCCCACAGCGTTACACCTCTACCCACACCACTCCCGCAGCGCTACACCACTGCCCACACCACTCCCACAGCACTACACCATTGCCCACACCACACCCACAGCTCTACACCACTGCCCACACCACTCCCACTGCGCTACTCCACTGCCCACACCACTGCCACAGCACTACACCACTGTCCTCACCACTCCCACAGCGCTACACCACTGCCCATTCCACTCCCACAGCGCTACACCACTGCCCACACCACTCGCATAGCGCTACACCACTGCCCACACCACTCCCACAGCGCTACACCACTGCCCACACCACTGCCACAGCGCTACACCACTAACCACACCACTCCCGCCGCTCTTGACCATTGCCCACACCACACCCACAGCTCTACACCACTGCCCACACCACACCCACAGCTCTACCCCACTGCCCACACCACACCCACAGCGCTACACCACTGCCCACACCACACCCACAGCGCTACACCATTGCCCACACCACTCCACAGCGCTAGACCACTGAGAGCCTCACTCCCACAGTGCTACACCACTGCCCACAACACTCCCACAGCGCTACACCACTGCCCACAACACTCCCACAGCGCTACACCACTGCCCACACCACTCCAGCAGTGCTACACCACTGCCCACACCACTCCAGCAGTGCTACACCACTGCCCACACCATTCCCACAAAACTACACCTCAACTCACACCAGTCCCACAGCGCTACACCACTGCCCACACCATTCCCACAAAACTACACCTCAACTCACACCACTCCCACAGCGCTACACCACTGGCCAGACCACTCCCACAGCACTACACCACTACCCACAGCATTCCCTCAGCGCTACACCACTTCCCACACCACTCCCACAGCGCTACACCACTTCCCACACCACTCCCACAGCACTACACCACTGCCCACAGCATTCCCACAGCGCTACACCACTTCCCACACCACTCCAGCAGCGCTACACCACTGCCCACACCACTCCCACAGCGCTACACCACTTCCCACACCACTCGCATAGCGCTACACCACTGCCCACACCACTCCCACAACACTACACCACTGCCCACACCACTCGCATAGCGCTACACCACTGCCCACACCACACCCACAGCGCTATACCAAAGCCAACACCACTCCCTCAGCGTTTCGCCACAACCCACACCACTCCCGCAGCGCTACACCATTGCCCAGACCACACCCACAGCTCTACACCACTGCCCACACGGCTCCCACAACACTACACCACTGCCCACACCTCTCCCACAGCGCTACACCACTGGTCACACCACTCCCACAGCACTACACCACTGCCCACACCACTCCCACAGCGGTAAACCACGGACCACACCACTCGCACAGCTCTACACCACTTCCAACAGCACTGCCACAGCGCTTCACCACAACCCACACCACTCCCACAGCGTTACACCATTGCCCACACCACACACACATCTCTACACCACTGCCCACACCACACCCACAGCGCTACATCACTGCCCACACCAGTCCCAAAGCACTACCCAACTGCCCACACCACTCCCACAGCGCTACACCACTGCCTACACCACACCCACAGCGCTACACCACTGCCCACACCACTCCCACAGCGCTACACCACTGCCCACACCACTCCCACAGCACTACACCAGAACCCACACCACTCCCACAGAACTACACCAGAACCCACACCACTCCCACATTGCTACACCACTGCACACACCACTCCCACAGCGCTACACCACTGCCCACACCACTCCCACAGCGCTACACCACTGCCCACACCACTCCCACAGCACTACACCAGAACCCACACCACTCCCACAGAACTACACCAGAACCCACACCACTCCCACATTGCTACACCACTGCACACACCACTCCCACAGCGCTACACCAATGCCCACACCACTCCCACAGGGCTACACCACTGCCCACACCACTCCCACAGCACTACACCAGAACCCACACCACTCCCACAGCGCTACACCACTGCCCACACCACTCCCGCAGCGCTACACCACAGCTCACACCACTCGCACAGCGCTACACCACTGCCCACACTACCCCCACAGCGTTACACAAATGCCCACACCAATCCAGCATCGCTACACCACTGCCCACACCACACGCACAGCGCTACACCACTGCCCACACCACTCCCACAGCACTACAACACTGCCCACACCTCTCCCACAGCGCTACACCACTGCCTACAGCACTGCCACAGCGCTACACCATTGCCCAGACCACACACACAGCTCTACACCAATGCCCACACCACACCCACAGCTCTACACCACTGCGCACACCTCTCCCTCAGCACTACACCAGAACTCACACCACTTCCACAGCGCTACACCACAAAACACACCACTCCCACAGCGTTACACCACAAAACACACCACTCCCACAGTGCAACACCACTGCCCACACCAATCCCACAGCGCTACACCACTGCCCACACCACTCCCACAGCTCTACTCCACAACCCAAACCACACACACAGCGCTAAGCTAATTCCCACAACACTCCCACCGCACTACACCAATGCCCACACCAATCCAGCAGCGCTACACCACTGCCCACACCACTCGCACAGTGCTACACCACTGCCCACAACACTCCCACAGCGTTACACCACTACCCACAACACTCCACAGCACTACACCACTGTCCACACCACTCCTACAGCGCTACACCAAAACCAACACCACTCCCTGAGCGCATCACCACAACCCACACCACTCCCATAGCGTTACACCACTACCCACACCACTCCCGCAGCGCTACACCATTGCCCACACCACACCCACAGCTCTACACCACTGTCCACACCACTCCCACAGCTCTACACAGTTGCCCACACCTCTCCTACAGCGTTAGACCACTGAGAATATGACTCCCACAGCGCTTCATCACTGCTCACACCACTCCCAAAGCACTACCCCACTGCCCACACCACTCTCACAGCGCTACACCACTGCCTACACCACACCCACAGCGCTACACCACTGCCCACAGCACTCCCACAGCGCTACACCACTGCCCACAACAATCCCACAGCGCTACACCAATGCCCACACCACTCCCACAGCACTACACCAGAACCCACACCACACCCATAGCGCTACAGCACTGTCCACACCACTCCCACAGCACTACACCACTGCCCCCACCAATCCCACAACGCTACACCACAGCACACACAACTCCCACAGCACTACACCACTGCCAGAAGCACTCCCACAGCACTACACCACTGCACACACCACTCCCACAACGCTACACCACTGAACACACAACTCCCACAGCACTACACCACAACCCACACCACTCCCACAGCGTTACACCACAAAACACACCACTCCCACAGCGCTACACCACTGCCCACACCACTCCCACAGCGTTACACCATTGCCCCACCACTCCCACAGCGCTACACCACTGCCCACACCACTCCACCACTGCCCTCACCACTCCCACAGCGCTACACCACTGCCCACACCACTCCCACAGCGTTACACCACTGCCCAAACAGCTCCCACAGCACTTCACCACTGGCCACACCACTCCCAAAGCGCTACACCACTGCCCACACCACTCCCACAGCGCTATACCACTGCCCACACCGCTCCCACAGCGCTACACCACGGGTCACACCACTCCCGCAGCTCTACTCCACAACCCAGCACCACACACACAGCGCTAAGCTAATGCCCACAACAATACCACAGCCCTACACCACTGCCCACACCACTCCCACAACACTACACCACTGCCCACAACACTTCCACTGCGCTACACCACTGCCCACACCACCCCCGCAGCGCAACACCACTGCTCACACCACTCCCACAACACTACACCATTGCCCACATCACTCCCAAAGCGCTACTCCACAACACACACCAATCCCTCAGCTCTGCAAGACAACCACTACCCACAACACTGCCCACACCACTCCCACAGCACTAAACCACTGCCCACAGCACTCCCACAGTACTACACCACTGTCCACACCACTCCCACAGCCCTACACCAAAGCCAACACCACTCCCTCAGCGCTTCACCACAACCCACACCACTCCCACAGCGTTACACCACTACCCACACCACTCCCGCAGCGCTACACCATTGCTCACTCCACACCCACAGCTCTACAACACTGCCCACACCACTCCCACTGCGCTACTCCACTGCCCACACCACTGCCACAGCGCTACACCACTGCCCACACCACTCGCATAGCGCTACACCACTGCCCACACAACTCCCACAGCGCTACACCACTGCCCACACCACTGCCACAGCGCTACACCACTAACCACACGACTCCCGCCGCTCTAGACCATTGCCCACACCACACCCACAGCTCTACACCACTGCCCACACCACACCCACAGCTCTACCCCACTGCCCACACCACACCCACAGCGCTACACCACTGCCCACACCACTCCCACAGCGCTACACCACTGCCCACACCACTCCACAGCGCTAGACCACTGCCCACAACACTCCCACAGCGCTACACCAATGCCCACAGCACTACACCAGAACCCACACCACTCCCATAGCGCTACACCACAGCACACACAACTCCCACAGCGCTACACCAGAACCCACAACACTACCACAGCGCTACACCACTGCCCACACCACTCCAGCAGTGCTACACCACTGCCCACACCACTCCCACAGCGCTACACCACTGGCCAGACCACTCCCACAGCACTACACCACTGCCCACAGCATTCCCAGAGCGCTACACCACTTCCCACACTACTCCCACAGCGCTACACCACTTCCCACACCACTCCCACAGCACTACACCACTGCCCACAGCATTCCCACAGCGCTACACCACTTCCCACACCACTCCCACAGCGCTACACCACTTCCCACACCACTTCCAGAGCGCTACACCACTGCCCACACCACTCGCATAGCGCTACACCACTGCCCACAACATTCCCACAGCGCTACACCACTGCCCACACCACACCCACAGCGCTACACCAAAGCCAACACCACTCCCGCCGCTCTAGACCATTGCCCACACCACACCCACAGCTCTACACCACTGCCCACACCACACCCACAGCTCTACCCCACTGCCCACACCACACCCACAGCGCTACACCACTGCCCACACCACTCCCACAGCGCTACACCACTGCCCACACCACTCCCACAGCGCTAGACCACTGAGAGCATCACTCCCACAGCGCTACACCACTGCCCACAACACTCCCACAGCGCTACACCAATGCCCACACCACTCCCACAGCACTACACCAGATCCCACACCACTCCCATAGCGCTACACCACTGCCCACACCAATCCCACAACGCTACCACAAAACACATCACTCCCGCAGCGCTACCCCACTGCCCACACCACTTCCACTGCGCTACACCACTGCCCACAGCACTTCCACAGCGTTACACCACTGCCCACACCACTCCCACAGCGCTACACCAATGCCCACACCACTCCCACAGCGCTACACCACTGCCCACACCACACCCACAGCACTACACCACTGCCCACACCACTCCCACAGCGCGACACCACTGCCCACACCACTACCACAGCGCTATACCACTGCCCACACCGCTCCCACAGCGCAACACCACTGCCCACACCGCTCCCACAGCGCTACACCACTGCCCACACCACTCCCACAGATCTACACCACTGCCCACACCACTCCCACAGCACTACACCACTGCCCACAGCATTCCCACAGCGTTACACCAATGCCCACACCAATCCAGCAGCGCTACTCCACTTTCCACACCACTTCTAGAGCGCTACACCACTGCCCATACCACTTCCACAGCGAAACAGCACTGCTGACACCACTCCCACAGCGTTACACCAATGCCCACACCACTCCCACAGCGCTACACAGCTGCTCACACCACTCCCACAGCACTACACCAATGCCCACACCAATCCAGCAGCGCTACTCCACTTCCCACACCACTTCCAGAGCGCTACACCACTGCCCACACCACTTCCACAGCGCAACAGCACTGCTGACACCACTCCCACAGCGTTACACCAATGCCCACACCACTCCCACAGCGCTACACAGCTGCTCACACCACTCCCACAGCACTACACCACAGCCCACAACACTCCCACAGCTCTACACCACTGCCCACACCACTCCCACAGCGCTACTGCACTGCCCACACCACTCCCACAGCGCTACACCACTGCCCACACCACTCCCTTAGCACTAAACCACTGCCCACACCACCCCCACAGGGCTACACCAAAGCCAACTCCACTCCCTCAGCGCTTCACCACAACCCACACCACTCCCACAGCGTTACAACACTACCCACACCACTCCCGCAGCGCTACACCACAACCCACACCACTCCCACAGCGCTACACAACTGCCCACACTACTCCCACAGCGCTACACCACTGCCCACACCACTCCCACAGCGCTACACCACTGCCCACAATACTCCCACAGCGCTACACCACTGCCCACACCACTCCCACAGCGCTACACCACTGCACACACAACTCCCAAAGCACTACACCACTGCCCACACCACTCCCACAGCGCTACACCACTGCCCACACCACTCCCACAGCGTTACACCACAAAACACAACACTCCCACAGCGCTAAACCACTGCCCACACCACTCCCACAGCGCTACAACACAACCCAAACCACTCTCACAGCGTTACACCACATACACACCACTCCCACAGCGCTACCCCACTGCCCACACCACTCCCACAACGCTACACCAATGAATACACCACTCCCACAGCGTTACACCACAAAACACACCACTCCCACAGCGCTACCCCACTGCCCACACCACTTCCACTGCGCTACACCACTGCCCCACCACTCCCACAGCGCTACACCACTGCCCACACCACTCCCTTAGCACTAAACCACTGCCCACACCACCCCCACAGGGCTACACCAAAGCCAACTCCACTCCCTCAGCGCTTCACCACAACCCACACCACTCCCACAGCGTTACAACACTACCCACACCACTCCCGCAGCGCTACACCACAACCCACACCACTCCCACAGCGCTACACAACTGCCCACACTACTCCCACAGCGCTACACCACTGCCCACACCACTCCCACAGCGCTACACCACTGCCCACAATACTCCCACAGCGCTACACCACTGCCCACACCACTCCCACAGCGCTACACCACTGCACACACAACTCCCAAAGCACTACACCACTGCCCACACCACTCCCACAGCGCTACACCACTGCCCACACCACTCCCACAGCGTTACACCACAAAACACAACACTCCCACAGCGCTAAACCACTGCCCACAACACTCCCACAGCACTACAACACAACCCAAACCACTCTCACAGCGTTACACCACATACACACCACTCCCACAGCGCTACCCCACTGCCCACACCACTCCCACAACGCTACACCAATGAATACACCACTCCCACAGCGTTACACCACAAAACACACCACTCCCACAGCGCTACCCCACTGCCCACACCACTTCCACTGCGCTACACCACTGCCCCACCACTCCCACAGCGCTACAGCACAGCCCACACCACTCCCACAGCGCTACACAACTGCCCACACCACTCCCACAGCGCTACACCACTGCCCACACCTCTCCCACAGTGCTACACCACTGCCCACACCACTCCCACAGCGCTACACCACTGCCCACACCACACCCACAGCGCTACACCACTGCACACACAACTCCAACAGCACCACACCACTGCCCACAGCACTCCCACAGCGCTACACCACTGCCCACAACACTCCCACAGCGCTACACCACTGTACACACCACTCCCACACCACTACACCACTTCCCACACCACTCCAGCAGTGCTGCACCACTGCCCACACCACTCCAAAGGCTCTACACCACTGCCCACACAATTCCCACAAAACTACACCACAACCCACACCTCTCCCACAGCGCTACACCACTGCCCACACCACTCCCGCAGCTCTACTCCACAACCCACACCACACCCACAGCGCTACACCACAGCACACACAACTCCCACAGCACTACACCACTGCCCACAGCATTCCCACAGCGCTACACCACTTCCCACACCACTCCCACAGCACTACACCACTGCCCACAGCATTCCCACAGCGCTACACCACTTCCCACACCACTCCAGCAGCGCTAAACCACTGCCCACACCACTCCCACTGCGCTACACCACTTCCCACACCACTTCCAGAGCGCTACACCACTGCCCACACCACTCCCACAACACTACACCACTGCCCACACCACTCGCATAGCGCTACACCACTGCCCACAACATTCCCACAGCGCTACACCACTGCCCACACCACACCCACAGCGCTACACCAAAGCCAACACCACTCCCTCAGCGCTTCCCCACAACCCACACCACTCCCGCCGCTCTAGACCATTGCCCACACCACACCCACAGCTCTACCCCACTGCCCACACCACACCCACAGCGCTACACCACTGCCCACACCACTCCCACAGCGCTAGACCACTGAGAGCATCACTCCCACAGCACTACACCAATGCCCACACCACCCCCACAGCACTACACCAGAACCCACACCACTCCCATAGCGCTACACCACTGCCCACACCAATCCCACAACGCTACACCACAAAACACATCACTCCCACAGCGCTACCCCACTGCCCACACCACTTCCACTGCGCTACACCACTGCCCACACCACTCCCACAGCGTTACACCATTGACCCACCACTCCCACAGCGCTACACCAATGCCCACACCACTCCCACAGCGCTACACCACTGCCCACACCACTCCCACAGCGCGACACCACTGCCCACACCACTACCACAGCGCTACACCACTGCCCACACCGCTCCCACAGCGCTACACCACTGCCCAAACCGCTCCCACAGCACTACACCACTGCCCACAGCATTCCCACAGCGCAACACCACTGCTCACACCACTTCCACAGCGTTACACCAATGCCCACACCAATCCAGCAGCGCTGCTCCACTTCCCACACCACTTCCAGAGCGCTACACCACTGCCCACACCACTTCCACAGCGCAACAGCACTGCTGACACCACTCCCACAGCGTTACACCAATGCCAACACCACTCCCACAGCGCTACACAGCTGCTCACACCACTCCCACAGTGCTACACCACACCCCACAACACTCCCACAGCTCTAGACCACTGCCCACACCACTCCCACAGCGCTACTGCACTGCCCACACCACTCCCACAGCGCTACACCACTGCCCACACCACTCCCACAGCGCTACACCACTGCCCACCCCACTCCCTTAGCACTAAACCACTGCCCACACCACCCCCACAGCGCTACACCAAAGCCAACTCCACTCCCTCAGCGCTTCACCACAACCCACACCACTCCCACAGCGCTACACCACTGCCCACACCACTCCCACAGCGCTACACCAAAACCAAAACCACTCCCTCAGCGCTTCAGCACAACCCACACCACTCCCACAGCGTTACAACACTACCCACACCACTCCCGCAGCGCTACACCACAACCCACACCACTCCCACAGCGCTACACCACTGCCCACACAGCTCCCACAGCACTACACAACTGCCCACACTACTCCCACAGCGCAACACCACTGCCCAAACCACTCCCACAGCGCAACACCACTGCCCACAATATTCCCACAGCGCTACACCACTGCCCATACCACTCCCACAGCGCTACACCACTGCACACACAACTCCCAAAGCACTACACCACTGCCCACACCACTCCCACAGCGCTACACCACTGCCCACACCACTCCCACAGCGCTACACCACAAAACACACCACTCCCACAGCGCTACACCACTGTCCACACCACTCCCACAGCACTACAACACAACCCAAACCACTCTCACAACGCTACACCAATGAATACACCACTCCCACAGCGTTACACCACAAAACACACCACTCCCACAGCGCTACCCCACTGCCCACACCACTTCCACTGCGCTACACCACTGCCCCACCACTCCCACAGCGCTACAGCACAGCCCACACCACTCCCACAGCGCTACCCCACTGCCCACACCATTTCACTGCGCTACACCACTGCCCCACCACTCCCACAGCGCTACACCACTGCCCACACCTCTCCCACAGCGCTACACCACTGCCCACACCTCTCCCACAGCGCTAAACCACTGCCCACACCACTCCCACAGCGCTACACCACTGCCCACACCACACCCACAGCGCTACACCACTGCCCACACCTCTCCCACAGCACTACACCACTTCCCACACCACTCCAAAGGCTCTACACCACTGCCCACACAATTCCCACAGCGCTACACCACTGCCCACAGCATTCGCAAAGCGCTACACCACAACCCACACCTCTCACACAGCGCTACATCACTGCCCACAGCATTCGCACAGCGCTACACCACAACCCACACCACTCCCAGAGCGCTACACCACTGCCCACACCACTCCTGCAGCTCTACTCCACAACCCACACCACACACACAGCGCTAAGCTAATGCCCACAACACTACCACAGCGCTACACCACTGCCCACACCACTACCACAGCACTACACCACTGCCCACACCACTCCAGCAGTGCTAGACCACTGCCCTCACCACTCCCACAAGCGCTCCATCACTGCCCACACCACTCGCACAGCGCTACACCACTGCCCAAACCAATCCCATAGCGCTACACCACTGCCCACACCACTCCCACAGCGCTACACCACTGCTCACACCACTCCCACAGCGCTACACCACTGCCCACACCACTCCCACAGCACTACACCACTGCCGACACCACTCCCACAGCGCTACACCACTGCCCACGCCACTCCCACAGCGTTACACCACTGCCCACACCTCTCCCTCAGCACTACACCACTGCCCACACCGCTCACACAGCGCTACACCACTGGTCACACCACTCCCGCAGCTCTACTCCACAACCCACACCACACACACAGCGCTAAGCTAATGCCCACAACACTACCACAGCACTACACCACTGCCCACACCACTCCCCCAGCACTACCCCACTGCCCACACCACTCCAGCAGCACTACACCACTGCCCACACCACTCCCACAGCACTACACCACTGCCCACAACACTCCCACAGCGCTAATCGACTGCCCACACCACTCCCACAGCGCTACACCACTGCCCACACCACTCCCACGGCGCTACACCACAGACCACACCACTCCCACAGCGCTCCAACACTGCTCACACCACTCCTACAGCGATTCACCACTGCCCACACCACTCCCACAGCGCTACACCACAGCCCACACCACTCCCACAGCGCTACACCACTGCTCACACCACTCCGACATCACTACACCACTGCCCACACCACACCTACAGCGCTACATCACTGACCACACCACTCCTACAGCGCTATGCCTCTGCCCAAACCACTCCCACAGCGCTACACCACTGCCCACGCCTCTCCAACAGAGCTACACAACTGGTCACACCACTCCCACAGCGCTACACCACTGGTCACACCACTCCCACAGCGCTACACCAAAGCCAACACCACTCCCTCAGCGCTTCACCGCAACCCACACCACTCCCACAGCGCTACACCAGTGCCCACACCACTCCAACAGCACTACACCACTGCCCACACGACTCCCACTGCGCTACAACACTGCCCACACCACTCCCACAGCGCTACACCACTGCCCACACCACTCCCACAGCGCTACACCACTACCCACGCCACTCTCACAGCACTACACCACTCCCGACACCACACCCACAGCGTTACACCACTGCCCACACCACACCCACAGTGCTACACCACTGCCCACACCACTCCCACAGCACTACACCACTGCCCACACCACTCCCACAGCGGTAGACCACTGCACACACCTCTCCCACAGCACTTAACCACTGCCCACACCACTCCCACAGCGCTAAACCACTGCCCACACCACTCCCACAGCACTTCACCACTGCCCACACCACTCCCACTGCATTTAACCACTGCCCACACCTCTCCCACAGCGCTAGACCACTGCCCACTCAACTCCCACAGCGATACACCAAAGCCAACACCACTCGCACAGCGCTTCACCACTGCACATACCACTCCCACAGCGCTACTCCACTGCCCACAACACTCCCACAGCGCTACACCACTACCCACACCACACCCACAGCACTACACCACTACCCACACCACTCCCACAGCGCTACACCACTGCCCGTACCACTCCCACAGC
The DNA here is from genome assembly GCF_964194155.1 of Cetorhinus maximus. Taxonomy (NCBI): domain Eukaryota; kingdom Metazoa; phylum Chordata; class Chondrichthyes; order Lamniformes; family Cetorhinidae; genus Cetorhinus; species Cetorhinus maximus. Next base: position 70,037 of record NW_027597371.1, read on the forward strand.
GTTAGAACGCTGCTCACACCACAGCCCACACCACTCCCACAGCGCTACACCAAAGCCAACACCACTCCCACAGCGCTACACCACTGCCCATACCACTCCCACAGCGCTACACCACTGCCCATACCACTCCCACAGCGCTACACCACTGCCCACAACACTCCCACAGCGCTTCACCACTGCCCGCACCACTCCCACAGCATTGCAACCCTGCTCACACCACTGCCCTCACCACTGCCCACACCACTCCCACAACGTTACACCACTGCCCACACATCTCCCACAGCACTACCCCACTGCCCACAACACTCCCACAGCTTTACAACACTGCCCACACCACTCCCACAGCGCTACACCACTGCCCACACCGCTCCAACAGCGCTACACCACAACCCACACCACACCCACAGCGCTACACCACTGCCCACTCCACTCCCACAGCGCTACACCACTGCCCACACCACTCCCACAGCGCTACACCACTGCCCACACCACTCCCACAGCACTACACCACTTCCCACACCAATCCCACATGTCTACACCACTGCTCACCCCACTGCCCACAACACTCCCACAGCGCGACATCACTGCCCACACAACTTCCACAGCGCGACATCACTGCCCACAAAACTCCCACAGCTCTACACCACTGCCCACATCACTCCTTGAGCGCTACACCTCTGCCCACACCACTCCCACAGCGTTTCACCACTGCCCACACCTGTCCCACAGAGCTACACCGCTGGCCACACCACACCCACGGCACAACACCAATGCCCATACCTCTCCCACATTGCTACACCACTGCCCACACCACACTCGCAGCACTAAACCACAACCCACACCACTCCAACAGCGCTACACCACAAGCCACACCACACCCACAGCGCTACACCACTGCGCACACCACACCCACAGCGCTACACAACAACCCACACCACTCCCACAGCGCTACACCACTGCCCTTACCACTCTCACAGCACTACACCACAACCCACAACACTCTCACAGCGCTACACCACTGCCCACACCACTCCCACAGCGCTACACCAGTGCCCACACCACTTCCACAGCGCTACACTACAGGCCACACCTCTCCCACAGAGCTACACCACTGCCCACACCACTCTCACAGCGCCACACAACTGCCCACACCACTCCCACAGCACTACACCACAGCCCACACCACTCCCACAGCGTTACACCACTGCCCACACCACTCCCAAAGCGCTACACCACAACCCACACCACTCCCACAGCGCTACACCACAACCCACACCACTCCCACAGCGCTACACCACAGCCCACACCACAGCCTCAGCACTACACCACTGCCCACACCACTCCCACAGCGCTACACCACAACCCACACCACACCAACAGCACTACACCACTGCCCAAACCATTCCCACAGCGCTACACCACTGTCCACACCACTCCCACAGCGCTACACCCCTGCCCACACCACTCCCACAGCGCTACACCACAACTCACACCACTCCCCCAGCACTACACCACTGTCCAAACCAATCCCACAGCGTTACACCGCTGCCCAATCAACTCCCACAGCATTAAACCACTCCCACAGCGCTACACCACTGCCCACACCACTCCCATAGCTCTAGACAACTGCCCACACCACTTCCGCAGCTCTACACCACAACCCACATCACTCCCACAGCGTTACACCACAGCCCACACCACTCCCACAGCGCTACACCACTGCCCACACCACTCCCACAGCACTACACCACTGCCCACACCACTCCCACAGCGCTACACCAATGCCCACACCACTCCCACAGCGCTACACCACTGCCCACACGACTCCCACAGCACTACACCACTGCCCACACCACTCCCACTGGACTACACCAGTGCCCACAGCACTCTCACAGCACTGCACAACAACCCACACCACTCCCACAGCGTTATACCACTGCCCACACCACTCCCACAGCGTTACACCACTGCCCACACCACTCCCACAGCACTACACCACTGCCCACACCTCTCCCACAGCTCTACACCAGTGCCCACACCACTCGTTCAGCGCTACACCACAAACCAAACCGCTCCCACAGCACTACACCACTGCCCACTCCTCTCCCACAGCACTTCACCACTGCCCACACCTCTCCCACAGCACTACACCACTGCCCACACCACTCCCAAAGCGTTTCACCACTGCCCACACGGCTCCCACAGCGCTACACCACTGCCCACACGACTCCCACTGAACTACACCACTGCCCACACCACTCCCAACGCGATACACCACTGCCCACAACACACCCACAGCGCTACACCACTGCCTACACCACTCCCACAGGGCTACTCCACAACCCACACCACTCCCACAGCACTACACCACTGCACACACCACTCCCGCAGCGCTACATCACTGCCCACACCACTCCCCCAGCGCTACACCACTACCCACACCACTCCCACAGCGCTACACCACTACCCACACCACTCCCACAGCGCTACACCACAACCCACACCACTCCCACAGCGCTACACCACTGCCCACACCACTCCCGCAGCGATACACAACTGCCCACACCTCTCCCCCAGCGCTACACCACTGCCCACAACACTACCACAGCGCTACACCACTGCCCACAACACTCCCGCAGCGCGACACCACAACCCACACCACTCCCACAGCGCTACACCATAACCCACACCACTCCCACAGCGCTACACCACAACCCACACCACTCCCACAGCACTACACCACAACCCACACCACTCCCACAGCGTTACACTACTGCCCACACCACTCCCGCAGCGCTAGACAACTGCCCACAACTCTCCCCCAGCACTACACCACTGACCACACCACTCCCACAGCGCTACACCAGTGCCCACACCACTCCCCGAGCAATACACCACTGCCCACACTACTCACACAGCGCTACACCACAACCCACACCACACCAACAGCGCTACACCACTGCCCACACCTCTACCCCAGCGTTACACCAGAACCCACACCACCCCCACAGCGCTACAGCACTGTCCACACCACTCCCACAGCACTACACCACTGCCCACACCACTCCCACATCGCTACACCACTGCCCACACCACTCCCACAGCGCTTCACCACTGCCCACACCACTCCCACAGCACTACACCACAGACCACAACATTCCCACAGCCCTACACCACTGCCCACACCACTCCCACAGCGCTACACCACTGCCCACACCACTCCCCCAGCTCTACACCACTGCCCACACCGCTCCCATAGCGCTACACCAATGCCCACACCACACCCACAGCGTTACACCACTGCCCACACCACTCCCACAGCACTACACCACTGCCCTCTCCACTCCCACAGCGCTACACCACTGCCCTCACCACTCCCACTGCACTTAACCACTGCCCACACCTCTCCCACAGCGCGACATCACTGGCCACACCACTCCCACTGCCCTTAACCACTGCCCACTCAACTCCCACAGCGCTACACCACTGCCCAAACCACTCCCACAGCGCTACACCAAAGCCAACAGCACACCCACAGCGCTACACCACTGCCCACACCACACCCACAGCACTACACCACTGCCCACACCACTCCCACTGCGCTACACCACTGCCCGCACCTCTCCCACAGCGCTAACACCACTGCCCACACCACTCCCACAGCGCTACACCAAAGCCAACACCACTCCCACAACACTACCCCACTGCCCACAAGACTCCCTCAGCGCTACAACACTGCCCACCCCACAGCCACAGCACTACACCACTGCCCACACCACTCCCGCAGCGCTACACCACTGACCACACCACTGCCCACACCACTCCCGCAGCGCTACACCACTGCCCACAACACTCCCACAGCGCTACACCACTGCCCACAACACTCCCCCATCACTACACCACTGCCCACAACACTCCCACAGCGCTACACCACTGCCCACACCACTCCCACAGCACTACACCATTGCCCACAGCACACCCACAACGCTACACCACTGCCCACACCACTCCCACAGCACTACACCACTGCCCACAGCACACCCACAGCGCTGCACCACTGCCCACACCACTCCCACAGCGATACACCACTGCCCACAGCACACCCACAGCGCTACAGCACTGCCCACACCACTCCCACAGCGTTTCACCACTGCCCACACCTCTCCCGCAGCGCTACACCACAACCCACACCACTCCCACAGCACTACACCTCTGCCCACACCACTCCCGCAGCGCTTCACCACTGCCCACACCTCTACCCCAGCGCTACACCAGAACCCACACCACTCCGACAGCGCTACAGCACTGTCCACACCACACCCACAGCACTACACCACTGCCCACACCACTCCCACAGCGTTACACCACTGCCCACACCACTCCCACAGCACTACACCAGAACACACACCACTCCCACAGCGCTACAGCACTGTCCACATCACTTCCACAGCGCTACACCACTGCTCACACAACTCCCACAGCACCACACCACTGCCCACACCACTCCCACAGCACTACACCACAACCCACACCACTCCCACAGCGTTACAACACAAAAAACACCACTCCCACAGCGCTACCCCACTGCCCACACCACTCCCACAGCACTACACCACAACCCACACCACTCCCACAGCGCTTCACCACTGCCCACACAACTTCCACAGCACTACACCACAGACCACACCATTCCCACTGTGCTACACCACTGCCCACACCACTCCAACAGCTCTACACCACTGCCCACACCACTCCCACAGCACTACACCACAGACCACACCATTCCCACAGCGCTACACCACTGGTCACACCACACCCGAAGCTCTACTCCACAACCCACACCACACATACAGCGCTAAGCTAATGCCCACAACACTACCACAGCGCTACACCACTGCCCACACCACTCCCACAGCACTACACCACTGCCCACACCACTCCAGCAGCACTACACCACTGCCCACACCACACCCACAGCACTACACCACTGCCCACACCACTCCCACAGCGCTACACCACTGCCCACACCACTCCCACAGTGCTTCACCAAAGCCAACACCACTCCCACAGCGCTACACCACTGCCCATACCACACCCACAGCGCTACACCACTGCCCACACCACTCCCACAGCACTACACCACTGCCCACACCACTACCACAGCGCTACACCACTGCCCGCACCACTCCCACAGCATTACAACCCTGCTCACACCACTGCCCACAACACTCCCACAGTGCTACACCACTGCCCGCACCACTGCCCACACCACTCCCCCAACGTTACACCACTGCCCACACCACTCCCACAACACTACCCCACTGCCCACAACACTCCCGCAGCGCTACAACACTGCCCACACCACAGCCACAGCACTACACCACTGCCCACACCACTCCCGCAGCGCTACACCAATGACCGCACCACTCCCACAGCGCTACACCACTGCCCGCACCACTGCCCACACCACTCCCACAACGTTACACCACTGCCCACACCACTCCCACAGCACTACCCCACTGCCCACAACACTCCCACAGCGCAACACCACAACCCACACCACTCCCACAGCGCTACACCACTGCCCGCACCTCTCCACAGCTCTACATCACTGCCCGCACCACTCCCACAGCACTAAACCACTGCCCACAACACTCCCACAGCGCTACACCACTGCCCACACCACTCCCACAGCGCTACACCACAACCCACACCATTCCCACAGCGCTACACCACTGCCCACACCACATCCGCAGCTCTACACCACTGCCCACACCACTCCCACAGCACTACCCCACTGCCCACAACAGTCACACATCGCTACACCACTGCCCGCACCTCTCCCACAGCACTACACCACTGCCCGCAGCTCTCCCACAGCGCTACACCACAACCCACACCTCTCCGACAGCACGACATCACTGCCCACACCACTCCCACAGCGCTACACCACTGCCCACACCACACCCGAAGCTCTACTCCACAACCCACACCACACACACAGCGCTAAGCTAATGCCCACAACACTACCACAGCGCTACACCACTGCCCACACCACTCCCACAGCACTACACCACTGCCCTCATCACTCCCACAGCACTACACCACTGCCCTCACCACTCCCACTGCACTTAACCACTGCCCACACCTCTCCCACAGCGCGACATCACTGGCCACACCAATCCCACTCCCCTTAACCACTGTCCACTCAACTCCCACAGCGCTACACCACTGCCCAAACCACTGCCACAGCGCTACACCACTGCCCACACCACACCCACAGCACTACACCACTGCCCACACCACTCCCACTGCGCTACACCACTGCCCGCACCTCTCCCACAGCGCTAACACCACTGCCCACACCACTCCCACAGCGCTACACCAAAGCCAACACCACTCCCACAACACTACCCCACTGCCCACAAGACTCCCTCAGCGCTACAACACTGCCCACCCCACAGCCACAGCACTACACCACTGCCCACACCACTCCCGCAGCGCTACACCACTGACCACACCACTGCCCACACCACTCCCGCAGCGCTACACCACTGCCCACAACACTCCCACAGCGCTACACCACTGCCCACAACACTCCCCCAGCACTACACCACTGCCCACAACACTCCCACAGCGCTACACCACTGCCCACACCACTCCCACAGCACTACACCATTGCCCACAGCACACCCACAACGCTACACCACTGCCCACACCACTCCCACAGCACTACACCACTGCCCACAGCACACCCACAGCGCTGCACCACTGCCCACACCACTCCCACAGCGATACACCACTGCCCACAGCACACCCACAGCGCTACAGCACTGCCCACACCACTCCCACAGCGTTTCACCACAACCCACACCACTCCGACAGCGCTACAGCACTGTCCACACCACACCCACAGCACTACACCACTGCCCACACCACTCCCACAGCGTTACACCACTGCCCACACCACTCCCACAGCGCTACACCACTGCCCACACCCCTCCCACAGCGTTACACCACTGTCCACACCACTTCCACAGCGCTACACCACTGCACACACAACTCCCACAGCACCACACCACTGCCCACACCACTCCCACAGCACTACACCACAACCCACACCACTCCCACAGCGTTACAACACAAAAAACACCACTCCCACAGCGCTACCCCACTGCCCACACCACTCCCACAGCACTACACCACAACCCACACCACTCCCACAGCGCTTCACCACTGCCCACACAACTTCCACAGCACTACACCACAGACCACACCATTCCCACTGTGCTACACCGCTGCCCACACCGCTCCAACAGCTCTACACCACTGCCCACACCACTCCCACAGCACTACACCACAGACCACACCATTCCCACAGCGCTACACCACTGGTCACACCACACCCGAAGCTCTACTCCACAACCCACACCACACATACAGCGCTAAGCTAATGCCCACAACACTACCCCAGCGCTACACCACTGCCCACACCACTCCCACAGCACTACACCACTGCCCACACCACTCCAGCAGCACTACACCACTGCCCACACCACACCCACAGCACTACACCACTGCCCACACCACTCCCACAGCGTTACACCACTGCCCACACCACTCCCACAGCACTACACCAGAACACACACCACTCCCACAGCGCTACAGCACTGTCCACACCACTTCCACAGCGCTACACCACTGCACACACAACTCCCACAGCACCACACCACTGCCCACACCACTCCCACAGCACAACACCACAACCCACACCACTCCCACAGCGTTACAACACAAAAAACACCACTCCCACAGCGCTACCCCACTGCCCACAACACTCCCACAGCGCAACACCACAACCCACACCACTCCCACAGCGCTACACCACTGCCCGCACCTCTCCACAGCTCTACATCACTACCCGCACCACTCCCACAGCACTTAACCACTGCCCACAACACTCCCACAGCGCTACACCACTGCCCACACCACTCCCACAGCGCTACACCACAACCCACACCATTCCCACAGCGCTACACCACTGCCCACACCACTTCCGCAGCTCTACACCACTGCCCACACCACTCCCACAGCACTACCCCACTGCCCACAACAGTCACACATCGCTACACCACTGCCCGCACCTCTCCCACAGCACTACACCACTGCCCGCAGCTCTTCCACAGCGCTACACCACAACCCACACCTCTCCGACAGCACTACATCACTGCCCACACCACTCCCACAGCGCTACACCACTGCCCACACCACACCCGAAGCTCTACTCCACAACCCACACCACACACACAGCGCTAAGCTAATGCCCACAACACTACCACAGCGCTACACCACTGCCCACACCACTCCCACAGCACTACACCACTGCCCTCACCACTCCCACAGCGCTACACCACTGCCCTCACCACTCCCACTGCACTTAACCACTGCCCACACCTCTCCCACAGCGCGACATCACTGGCCACACCAATCCCACTCCCCTTAACCACTGCCCACTCAACTCCCACAGCGCTACACCACTGCCCAAACCACTCCCACAGCGCTACACCAAAGCCAACAGCACACCCACAGCGCTACACCACTGCCCACACCACACCCACAGCACTACACCACTGCCCACACCACTCCCACTGCGCTACACCACTGCCCGCACCTCTCCCACAGCGCTAACACCTCTGCCCACACCACTCCCACAGCGCTACACCAAAGCCAACACCACTCCCACAACACTACCCCACTGCCCACAAGACTCCCTCAGCGCTACAACACTGCCCACCCCACAGCCACAGCACTACACCACTGCCCACACCACTCCCGCAGCGCTACAGCACTGACCACACCACTGCCCACACCACTCCCGCAGCGCTACACCACTGCCCACAACACTCCCACAGCGCTACACCACTGCCCACAACACTCCCACAGCACTACACCACTGCCCACAACACTCCCACAGCGCTACACCACTGCCCACACCACTCCCACAGCACTACACCATTGCCCACAGCACACCCACAACGCTACACCACTGCCCACACCACTCCCACAGCACTACACCACTGCCCACAGCACACCCAAAGCGCTGCTCCACTGCCCACACCACTCCCACAGCGATACACCACTGCCCACAGCACACCCACAGCGCTACAGCACTGCCCACACCACTCCCACAGCGTTTCACCACTGCCCACACCTCTCCCGCAGCGCTACACCACAACCCACACCACTCCCACAGCACTACACCTCTGCCCACACCACTCCCGCAGCGCTTCACCACTGCCAACACCCCTACCCCAGCGCTACACCAGAACCCACACCACTCCGACAGCGCTACAGCACTGTCCACACCACACCCACAGCACTACACCACTGCCCACACCACTCCCACAGCGTTACACCACTGCCCACACCACTCCCACAGCACTACACCAGAACACACACCACTCCCACAGCGCTACAGCACTGTCCACACCACTTCCACAGCGCTACACCACTGCACACACAACTCCCACAGCACCACACCACTGCCCACACCACTCCCACAGCACTACACCACAACCCACACCACTCCCACAGCGTTACAACACAAAAAACACCACTCCCACAGCGCTACCCCACCGCCCACACCACTCCCACAGCACTACACCACAACCCACACCACTCCCACAGCGCTTCACCACTGCCCACACAACTTCCACAGCACTACACCACAGACCACACCATTCCCACTGTGCTACACCACTGCCCACACCACTCCAACAGCTCTACACCACTGCCCACACCACTCCCACAGCACTACACCACAGACCACACCATTCCCACAGCGCTACACCACTGGTCACACCACACCCGAAGCTCTACTCCACAACCCACACCACACATACAGCGCTAAGCTAATGCCCACAACACTACCACAGCACTACACCACTGCCCACACCACACACACAGCACTACACCACTGCCCACACCACTCCCACAGCGCTACACCACTGCCCACACCACTCCCACAGTGCTTCACCAAAGCCAACACCACTCCCACAGCGCTACACCACTGCCCATACCACACCCACAGCGCTACACCACTGCCCACACCACTCCCACAGCACTACACCACTGCCCACACCACTCCCACAGCGCTACACCACTGCCCGCACCACTCCCACAGCATTACAACCCTGCTCACACCACTGCCCACAACACTCCCACAGCGCTACACCACTGCCCGCACCACTGCCCACACCACTCCCCCAACGTTACACCACTGCCCACACCACTCCCACAACACTACCCCACTGCCCACAACACTCCCGCAGCGCTACAACACTGCCCACACCACAGCCACAGCACTACACCACTGCCCACACCACTCCCGCAGCGCTACACCACTGACCACACCACTCCCACAGCGCTACACCACTGCACGCAAGACTGCCCACACCACTCCCACAACGTTACACCACTGCCCACACCACTCCCACAGCACTACCCCACTGCCCACAACACTCCCACAGCGCTACACCACAACCCACACCACTCCCACAGCGCTACACCACTGCCCGCACCTCTCCACAGCTCTACATCACTGCCCGCACGACTCCCACAGCATTTAACCACTGCCCACAACACTCCCACAGCGTTACACCACTGCCCACACCACTCCCACAGCACTACACCAGAACACACACCACTCCCACAGCGCTACAGCACTGTCCACACCACTTCCACAGCGCTACACCACTGCCCACACCACTCCCACAGCACTACACCACAACCCACACCACTCCCACAGCGTTACAACACAAAAAACACCACTCCCACAGCGCTACCCCACTGCCCACACCACTCCCACAGCACTACACCACAACCCACACCACTCCCACAGCGCTTCACCACTGCCCACACAACTTCCACAGCACTACACCACAGACCACACCATTCCCACTGTGCTACACCACTGCCCACACCACTCCAACAGCTCTACACCACTGCCCACACCAATCCCACAGCACTACACCACAGACCACACCATTCCCACAGCGCTACACCACTGGTCACACCACACCCGAAGCTCTACTCCACAACCCACACCACACATACAGCGCTAAGCTAATGCCCACAACACTACCACAGCGCTACACCACTGCCCACACCACTCCCACAGCACTACACCATTGCCCACACCACTCCAGCAGCACTACACCACTGCCCACACCACACCCACAGCACTACACCACTGCCCACACCACTCCCACAGCGCTACACCACTGCCCACACCACTCCCACAGTGCTTCACCAAAGCCAACACCACTCCCACAGCGCTACACCACTGCCCATACCACACCCACAGCGCTACACCACTGCCCACACCACTCCCACAGCACTACACCACTGCCCACACCACTCCCACAGCGCTACACCACTGCCCGCACCACTCCCACAGCATTACAACCCTGCTCACACCACTGCCCACAACACTCCCACAGCGCTACACCACTGCCCGCACCACTGCCCACACCACTCCCCCAACGTTACACCACTGCCCACACCACTCCCACAACACTACTCCACTGCCCACAACACTCCCGCAGCGCTACAACACTGCCCACACCACAGCCACAGCACTACAGCACTGCCCACACCACTCGCGCAGCGCTACACCAATGACCACACCACTCCCACAGCGCTACACCACTGCCCGCACCACTGCCCACACCACTCCCACAACGTTACACCACTGCCCACACCACTCCCACAGCACTACCCCACTGCCCACAACACTCCCACAGCGCAACACCACAACCCACACCACTCCCACAGCGCTACACCACTGCCCGCACCTCTCCACAGCTCTACATCACTGCCCGCACCACTCCCACAGCACTAAACCACTGCCCACAACACTCCCACAGCGCTACACCACTGCCCACACCACTCCCACAGCGCTACACCACAACCCACACCATTCCCACAGCGCTACACCACTGCCCACACCACTTCCGCAGCTCTACACCACTGCCCACACCACTCCCACAGCACTACCCCACTGCCCACAACAGTCACACATCGCTACACCACTGCCCGCACCTCTCCCACAGCACTACACCACTGCCCGCAGCTCTTCCACAGCGCTACACCACAACCCACACCTCTCCGACAGCACTACATCACTGCCCACACCACTCCCACAGCGCTACACCACTGCCCACACCACACCCGAAGCTCTACTCCACAACCCACACCACACACACAGCGCTAAGCTAATGCCCACAACACTACCACAGCGCTACACCACTGCCCACACCACTCCCACAGCACTACACCACTGCCCTCACCACTCCCACAGCGCTACACCACTGCCCTCACCACTCCCACTGCACTTAACCACTGCCCACACCTCTCCCACAGCGCGACATCACTGGCCACACCAATCCCACTCCCCTTAACCACTGCCCACTCAACTCCCACAGCGCTACACCACTGCCCAAACCACTCCCACAGCGCTACACCAAAGCCAACAGCACACCCACAGCGCTACACCACTGCCCACACCACACCCACAGCACTACACCACTGCCCACACCACTCCCACTGCGCTACACCACTGCCCGCACCTCTCCCACAGCGCTAACACCACTGCCCACACCACTCCCACAGCGCTACACCAAAGCCAACACCACTCCCACAACACTACCCCACTGCCCACAAGACTCCCTCAGCGCTACAACACTGCCCACCCCACAGCCACAGCACTACACCACTGCCCACACCACTCCCGCAGCGCTACACCACTGACCACACCACTGCCCACACCACTCCCGCAGCGCTACACCACTGCCCACAACACTCCCACAGCGCTACACCACTGCCCACAACACTCCCCCAGCACTACACCACTGCCCACAACACTCCCACAGCGCTACACCACTGCCCACACCACTCCCACAGCACTACACCATTGCCCACAGCACACCCACAACGCTACACCACTGCCCACACCACTCCCACAGCACTACACCACTGCCCACAGCACACCCAAAGCGCTGCTCCACTGCCCACACCACTCCCACAGCGATACACCACTGCCCACAGCACACCCACAGCGCTACAGCACTGCCCACACCACTCCCACAGCGTTTCACCACTGCCCACACCTCTCCCGCAGCGCTACACCACAACCCACACCACTCCCACAGCACTACACCTCTGCCCACACCACTCCCGCAGCGCTTCACCACTGCCAACACCCCTACCCCAGCGCTACACCAGAACCCACACCACTCCGACAGCGCTACAGCACTGTCCACACCACACCCACAGCACTACACCACTGCCCACACCACTCCCACAGCGTTACACCACTGCCCACACCACTCCCACAGCACTACACCAGAACACACACCACTCCCACAGCGCTACAGCACTGTCCACACCACTTCCACAGCGCTACACCACTGCACACACAACTCCCACAGCACCACACCACTGCCCACACCACTCCCACAGCACTACACCACAACCCACACCACTCCCACAGCGTTACAACACAAAAAACACCACTCCCACAGCGCTACCCCACTGCCCACACCACTCCCACAGCACTACACCACAACCCACACCACTCCCACAGCGCTTCACCACTGCCCACACAACTTCCACAGCACTACACCACAGACCACACCATTCCCACTGTGCTACACCACTGCCCACACCACTCCAACAGCTCTACACCACTGCCCACACCACTCCCACAGCACTACACCACAGACCACACCATTCCCACAGCGCTACACCACTGGTCACACCACACCCGAAGCTCTACTCCACAACCCACACCACACATACAGCGCTAAGCTAATGCCCACAACACTACCACAGCACTACACCACTGCCCACACCACACACACAGCAC